>NC_079171.1:26898178-27075678 GCF_947568905.1 Ostrea edulis
ATAATAACATTTTCTATAATTATATATACATACATGTGTATACATGTATAATAAGTATATAATGTATAAATAGCTCAGTTCTTGATTTTTCCAAATGTAATAGATTGTATAAGAGAAAAGGAGGAGTACAAGTATTTTGCTAATTGTCTTGGGTAGTTTGTAATTAACATTCGAAGAACCTCTACATCTGACATTGACATTTGATCAAACCCCGTGTTTTCAAACAAAGTTGTTCTGAGTTTAGAATGCAATGGACAATAGAGTAAAAAATGAATTTCGTCTTCCACACAATTTGATGAACACAATGAGCATATTCTTTCAACAGCAGGTTCCCCATAATATCTTCCCGTCTCTATTCTTAAAGGTAAAATACCACATCTAAACTGCGACATAATTGACCTAAAGTATTTTGGCATATCCAATGTTACATAATTTTCTCGACCAAAGGTCTGGTGTGTCCAGGGGTCCGTGTTTGCCCAACTATCTATTTTGTATTGATTGTAGGAGTTATGAGATTGATCACTGTTCGTTATCTTCACCTTGCACAAATAAGTTCGTAATTTAGGTACTTTAAATACTTCATTTTTCCAGATATTTGAGTAATAGTAATGCATTTCTGTTTGAAGAACGTTAATTTCTATTAACAATTTTGAGTCAAAATAACTTTCCAGTTTCAAATTTTGCAAAATGTCTTTCAGAGCACTACACCAGTTGTTTCTACATATATCATAATCCATTTCAAACACTTTTCTAGTAATGGGTTCACTGTCAAATAACAATACTCTATTCCAAAATATTATCATATTAATCCATCGAGGATATTGATTGGGTATCCACCCCGTATCTCCATAGATTGCCAATAAAGGCGCAAAACGATGTACTCCCAAAAAATATCTAATGGCTCGATTTTGAACATTATCTATTGACTGGAATTTTTTTAACCCCCAAACACTGGACGAATAGTCTAATATAGGTAAAACGCAAGAGTAAAATAATTTTTCGTAAGCAGTGAATCCGAATTCTTTATTATTGTTTATTGTAGAGATAATTTTTCCAAGTGCCCGTCCCCCAGCTTTAGCAAGATTTTCTGCATTTTTTGTAAAAGTTCCAGTGTAAGTAAATATGATTCCAAGATATTTATAGGTATCTACTATTTCTAATGTATTTGTTCCAATAGTGAATTCAAACTATGTTCCTTTTCTTCTAGTTTTACGAAAATGCATACATTTGGATTTTTCAGTATTTATAAGGACTATCCAACGCCTGCACCAGTTGTGCAGTTATGGTAACATACATTGTAATTCTTCCGGTGTCTTAGCTATTAAGGCTATATCGTCTGCATATAATAAAACGGGCAACTTTTCATCTGCGATATTTACACCCAAATCCAAAGAGTTTATTTCATGAACAAGGCCATTTGCAAAAATCAAAAATAGAGTTGGAGATAAGTTATCCCCCTGTTTAACACCAGTTTTACAACTAACCCAGTTTGTAAGTTTTCCATTTACTCGAACGCATGACTCTGAACTTTGGTAAATATTCTTGATCGAGTTATACATTTTACCATTTATATCATTCAACAGAAGTTTATTCAGCATCATGTCTCTATCTACAAAATCAAAACACTTCGTTAGATCAATAAATGCAACATACAGATTTTTATTATTCTCATTTAGACTGTTCAAAGTAAATATATGTACGTGATCTTCACAGGATCTCCCTCTTCTAAAACCATTTTGTTCATCTGCCAAAATATCATTATCCTCCAAGTAAGTAACAAGCCTTTTATTGATAAATGCACTATAGAGCTTACTGATACAGGATAGGAGACTGATACCTCGGTAATTCATTGGCAGGCGTTTGTCCGAGGAGGAATCCTTAAGAAAAGGACATATGATAGCTTTCCTCCAGATAGAAAGGGATGATACTTGAATCAAATATAAGTTGAAAGAGATTACGTAATGTTTGAATTATCATTGGGGATTTTAGAACACTATATGGAATTTCATCATACCCACTAGCAGATTTAGATTTAGAGTGCAGTACAATATCAGAAATTTCTTCCAGCGATATATCATAATTTAATTCTTCATTGTAGATGAATGATTGAAGTTTCATATCATTTTCCAACCTTGTTTTTTTCTTCTAGCCTTTAACTATCGTAATGAGCTTGAAAAAAAAATCAGTATTCACTCTACCGTTATACATATTTTGAAGATCAATTTGCCATCTATTTAAAACTTCTCGTTCATTAGTAATGATATTTCCATCTGTATCTATGACCTCCATTGGAATATATATTGTATTTCTTGGTCCAAGCTTTTTGATTTTATTCCAAAATTCATTTGGGTTTGATGAACTCAATTCATCGCATTGATAATTTCGCTTCTAAGTTCTGCATTTTCGTCGGTCCATCCACAGACATTAATGTGACCTAGTTTTATAGTGTCTATGGACCGGGGAGGTTGCTATTGATGATCCTGATCGTGGTTGTTGCTCTCCGCGGGGAAATTACTGTGTTGACGGTCATCTTTCTTTACTATCCGCCCATTCGAAGTGATACGGAATTGTTCTCCATTCGGTATTTGAGTTAGTAGTGTTTTTGCATTAAGTTCTGTGAGCCTCTCGGTGTGGGATTTAAAGGACCTTAAGAAAACAGATTTGTACGCTTGACTGCCCTTCAAGTCACGTTTCGTCTGTAGTATTTCTACTTTCTCCTCGACAGTTGCGAAACTGATTTTCACTAACCCTGGTTTCCCCTGAATCCGACTCCTGAGCCTAGCAGCCGCGACTACACTAATCGAATCACTCAGACCGTCAACAAGATCCTATGCAACTTGTAGAATGTCCTCATCGTCTGACTGAGGTATATTACGAGCTATTATGGTTACCTCTGAATCCTTGACGGTGCTCGAATGGTGAACAGCTGATCCAGGTTGAGTTGCGTAACTGTGTCCTACTTTCTCTACCTCTTTCACTCGATGAATAAGAGACTCAACCGACCGTGACAAACTGTCGATCTGGTTTTGCTGTTTACCAAGTTCAAGGTCAAAATCTGACCGCATTGCTTTGAATTTACTATCAATACTAGCCATGAACTCCATCATTCTTGAATTTATCAAACTTACTGTCGAAGGATGAACGTAGTTCGGCATAATACCGTTATCTGCACCGCGATAAAATGTAAGAGTTATTTTTCCTTTAGGAAGAGTTATCTGCTCTTTAATTTTGGTTTATTCCGTTAAATTACTATAGGAATATGCAAATTTTCAAACATTTACATATGGCACAATTAAAAGAAGTATAAATTAAAACAACCGCCTGGGTGGTGTTGGATGAACCCAAATTACGGAATAAACTGCATATTAAAGATATGCGGTGCAGATAACGGTATTATGCCCGTAGTTCTTTCTGACCCTTCTGGAGCTGACTCACAGAGTCCGTTATTACAGTCATCTGGTCAATGATTTTGGTTTCAACGTCATCACTGTCACCACTGTCCCCTTCCGCCATGTTCAACATTTTGGATGATGGTTTGGGAGTTTGCCCGTCTGGCGACCGTCTACGTGTCTGTTTGTCCCCGTTCTCTGTCATTCTTAATCACTCACAAATGGTGCAGCTGACGTGACCTTTTATGCACACACCTCTATCGTGAAACCATTTTCTCTTCAATTCATCATGAGCTGAAAAAAACTTCCAACTTGCCATTTCAACGCATGCGCAATCCGCGATCAAATATAACCATAACAGAGAAAATTTTAAAAATTAGGAGGGGTGGATTAAAGGTTTGGAAATGAGATATTTCTACTATTTTTTTTTAATCAAGAAAGGGGACACACATTTGATTCTGGAGTGGGCATTTTTTCAATTAAAAAAGAAATAACCTAATTGGCAATTTATTTTCTAGGAAATAAATTTAGATGGGGAGGGGGATATCATAGTAAATATCTACAAAGTGATTTTCACCTTCTTGATTTTTGCATTACTCTATATATGTATTTTTCAGCTAATATAAAGACAAGATTTTAAATTATCCTTCTTTAATATTGATCTTGTAATTGTACATTTTTTTTTCAAGGACAGGTGTGCGCACTAGTGAAGCAAGAGTGGTCACAGTATTTGCTACGAGTAAATTAAAAGTCGAATTTCTTGGATATGGGGTAACCCATATCTATTCTTGTTATAATTACTTGCTATTTAGGACCGTCCGTGCTCATATTTAAATCACTGTTTCTGTTTGGCTTGGTGTCCATTCATTTTCCTGTAATTAAGCCTTGTTGTTTATATGCTGATGATACCTCAGGGTATGAAGCTACATGTTTAACGATTTGTCAAATTGAAAATATAAGCTTTGAACAAACTTCGTGCAAAATAACACTTCAACATGTGATATGTCCATTTAAAGAAGTAATTTAAGTACATTCTTTAGTCAAATATAACTGCCTTGGTGTGCTGTGACTACAAATGGATGAGAAAAGGGGCTAAATGAGAATATGGTAAATATGACCAATTGTCGGCTAAATTCATCTAATATTGAATACAATCCACACCATGATTCAATCCTCTGATTGTGGTTGCTAGATCCAAATATAACACAGCCATTAACATCGTCATCTTCATATCTAAAGAACATTTCCATTTGAGGAATGGAAACGTTTTCTGTACCACGATCTAATTTGGATCTATTTATAGACGTCTAACACTGTATAATTTATGGGATGATTTATACCACAGTATATTTACTTTCTAAATAATATTCTGTTTTCTTTTACATGCAGATGTTTTCAAGCATGCAATTAAGGGAAAGTTAATAACTTTATAAAGTCCTTAAGCTGCATTAAAGTAATTATGTACAAAAATAATACATGAACATCGGATCATACAGCTTTAATTTGTCAACTTTTCCCGTTATAAACATAGCCACCTCAAGAATATATTGACTAAATAATAAATAATAATTTGCGGTAAAATAAACACAGTTTTGCCAAAAGACGTCTCAAGCTTCTAATAATAATAACGATCCCATTATAAAATTTCTTAGTGGTTAAATCCTTCCTTGAAATAAAACTTCACAAGCACGTCAACTGTTTCTACACCGTCCATTCTTGGTTGTTTGATGAAATCATGTCATTTATACGGCATAATGATGTCGTAATAACTTATTATCTCGTTATTACGACTTTTCATCTCGTTATTACGACTTACTATCTCGTTCGTACGATCCAGTGATTTAGTTATTGCAACTTATTATCTCGTTATTACGATTTATTAGCTCGTACGTACAACTTAGTATCTCGTTATTACGACTTATTATGTCGTTCGTACGACTTATTATTTCGTCCGTACGACTTATCAGCTCGTTCGTATGATTTAGGATATCGTCAGTACGACATATCATCTCGTTATTACGACTTAGTATCTCGTTATTACGACTTAGTATCTACGGAAACGTATAACCGCCTCGTGTTGTTTCGTTAGAATGCGATATATTCTTATAAAAAAAAACCTGTTTAATACAGCTGCCTCAAAGTTTGGTGATTTATTTACGACAACAATCTCTAATGGATAACACTTTTTACGACAACAATCTCTAATGGATAACACTTTTTACGACAACAATCTCTAATGGATAATAAGTTTTGGACGACTTACATGTATACACTTTAATTATCAAAGTCAAATTCCCCATGTCGCTCTTAAATAATGCATATAAAATATGTCGCTTAAAATTAAATATGGCAGTTAATATCGCAACATATTATATATGATGAATTCACGGAGGTGTCTTATTTAAATCAGAGAGGTTAAGTCAACCAAATTTGAACGACTTGTTATAGTAATTGCAGCAAAGTTGACACCACATTTGTCAGTATAATGATTCGTTTGAGCTGCAGTTCATTTTTCATTTGCCACCGGCACAGTGAGTAAGAACGGTATAGGTTTATAAAAAGAAAGAGAGCAGTTCCAGCTATGGTTAGTAATAGTTGTCAGATAAATTTATAATTATCATGCGCAATTAACATGTGCATATTGTACTTTGGTTATAAAAATTGAATGTTAACTTTTATGTCCGTCGGATGGGACGTTAAATGGTGTCCCGTGTCAAGGATCACAACACCCTTGGCACGCAAAAGATCGTTTCCCTGATGTTCAAAAGAGTAGTCTCACTGAGGGTTGTCAGGGAAACTCAAACACTCACAAGCAAATATAATTGAATTAGTTAACCGCCGTAAAATGGCTGAAATATTGCCAAAACGGCATAAAACCCCAATCAATCATGTAGCAGCCTTTTTCAATATGAGAAAGGGGGCATAATCTTGATCCAAATTTTGTGTGCGAATTTTTGTTTTGAAAATCTTAAAATCGAGGGGTGGGGGGTTCGTCTCGTCCATCCCTCTTCGCGTGCTACGGCCCTGAAATGTTTTCATTTAAAGAAATTTCAGACTAAATGGTTTTGCTGTTTATAACGTGCATCATTTCCTTGTGGATGTTGAAAATAGAAGTTCGATGCACTCAGGTAACGAATACATACAACAGTGCGACATTTAACTCTGGACACGACAAAAGTCCGGAGTTTCGCCAACCCTTTTATTAAGGATACAAATAAACCCTTTACAAAAAAGATGGGATTTTATGTTCTCAAGACATGCACCAACATTTACACTTGTACCTATTATAGTTTTGAAGATATTTCACCTGAAATCAAAAATTCCCATGGGATTTTTATTCCCACTTGGGGGATTTTCACTCCCACCAAAAATCGCATGAAAAAAAATATAATTTCTCCCATAGGATTTTAACTCCCATATTTAAACTTAATATGGGATACAATATCCCATAGGAGGAAATGTCCCATAATGAACATGAAATGGCAGTAAATATCCTATTTGAGCATAAATGGGAATAAATATCCCAAATAAAACACAAGATGGGGACTTTTATCCCATGAATATAGTAATAAAACAGAAAATTGTATCTTAAAGAGTGTTGTTTGTCATGATTCTTAAGAATGTACTTGCAAGCTAAGGAATGGCATTAACTTTATATCAAGTCATTACACTCCTAAATTATGTAGACCTCTGTGTTAATGGATAAATGTCTAAACAACATGAGAAATTAAACGATATTAGCGCTCTGCATTACTAAACTCTTTTCCATGCAATTTTAATTGTATACATATAACACTATCACAAAAATATCAGTATAAAATTGAACGGTACTAAATTATGCAGCTAGAACACTAACTTATTCACATGCAACTGTTCACAGGTCGCAGGTGTGAATATTCACAGGAACCGGTATTTTTGTCTGTAATAATAATAGTAGGCCTCGTCCCCCAATGGAAAAAAACCCAAAAGGAATGACACCATTTTTTACTCAAAACTTCGTTTCAAAACAGTTCAAAAATTCTGCTTTTATCGCCACCCACCCCAATTGTCATTCTGATCCAATAATCCTAGTGCTTTTATTAGGGGGTATATACCCCTACTCTTATCATCATGTACAGGCTAAATTACCGGTTCCTGTGATATGTTGTGGAATAGCCTAGCTTACAGTTACAATTTGTTTACAATATATTAAAATTTAGTGTGAAGTGCTTACGGTGAAATCTGCTACTGCTAGATGATGCTAAGTTGTTTCGTGAACCGAATCAGACATCTCCCACAAGATTCTCAAAGATTTAACAACACAAGAATCAATTTACAAAATGCATGCTTCGGTCCATCATTCTCCCTCTGACAATCACATTCATTCTGAAGTCAAAAGTACTTTCTCCTATACCTTAAGCGTCAAAAAGACTTTGACAGGTAAATACGAATAAACGGTTAACAGACATCTCAACCCTAAGAAAGTTCAGTCCTGGATGTTCTAGTCCTAAAATAAGTATGGCCCAATCTCATGCATTAATTTATTAAATTTCCAGTTGAGCAATACCCAAAATCCTCTAGAGACATTGTTTACAGTTATATGACATTACCTAAATGTGTGACACGATATTAATCCACCCCTGCTCAAAGGGGCATAAGCACCGAGCATAGACCTAAATGTTGCAGCCCTTCACTGGCAATGGTGGCGTCTCCATACGAGTGAAAAATTCTCAAGCAGGAGTTTACGTTTTTTTGAAAATTTTGTTTTCATTTTGTTTTTATGTTAAAAACATTAAAAATATAACTGAATCTGTGTTAACAGCCAAAATTTTAACCTTCTGGGTGTAGGAATAAAAGCAATATTTTAGCCTTAACTCTGTGTTATGTAAACAAAGACTCGAGTCTTATTATGTTTACATTTAAGGTGGCTCACTACACCGGGAAATATTTTCTCAAATCAGTACGAATTGATTTAATCATAAATGATATGATGATATACAATAAGTATATATGCCAAAAAGGCAAAAAAAATGCAAATTTGGATAAAAACATGATTTTCAAAAATATTTCAACACATATGAACAAAAGAATGGCGGATTTGAATTCAAGATCTGCAGTTCACCAGCCCAATGCTTTCTCTCTCTCTCTCTCTCTCTCTCTCTCTCTCTTGCCCAATGCTTTGTAACCACTGAGCTACGATGTTTAGACAAATAAATCGATCGATACAAATACTTTCCCAAAACATTTAAATCGCCATCTTGTGACGTAGTGTCATAAAACTTTAGTGTAGTGAGACCTTAAGGGTCCGTGTTTGTCCTTTTCTCAGTTTTGTATTCTTCATGGGATTTATGTTCGTTATCTTCACTTTGCACAAATCAGACAACATTCGACCTAATGGCAAATTATCTATATCGTTATAAATATGGAATTTGTGAAATGCTCACTTGATATAAGGTTGTTGGAAACTCGCAAGCGATAATCTAGCTGGCTTTTTGTTTCTAAATCAAGTCTACAGAGTGACTTCAATTGTGTCTTATATAGGTTTTGTTATTTTCAGAGTTCATTGGAACTGAGAGCACGGACTTCATTGCACTATCAACTACTCGTTTTGGATATAACAAACCCCCATACCTCTTGTTAACAACGAATATGTCCACAACTGTTTATGTACTTAAATCAGGAGAGAGTATGAAATACAAGACAGGTTCCACATTTACCTCATCTCTACAAGTAAAACCACCTGTGAATTTATCCCAGCAGAAGATTGAATATAAGGCAGTTCGTATTCGTTCGACGAAGCCTATCTCTGTTACTATGAGTGATGAAAATATTTTTCATTCAAGAGACATCACAACCATTTTCCCCATAGAAAAACTTTCAACAGCAGATCTAATTTCTTCTGCAGACCCAAATCTTCTTACCAATTCTGTGGATACAGCTATTTGGGGGATGGGTAATTTAAATTTTCACTTGAGTGCATTTGTGCTCAGCCAAGTAGTTATTGTTACCGTCCATGATGACACCAGCGTTTGTATTTCACTACCACCACACCTACGACAAGATCCCTATGATTACACCGGCAAAGTACGAGGGCAAACTACTTTAGACAACGGCACCTTCGAAATAAAACTAAATTCCTTGGAACCATTCCAGATATTTCACTTTCTTGATTTTTCAGGAACTAGGATCTCTTCTTCTAAACCTATAGCTGTTTTTTCTGGTGTACTGTGCAGAACATCATATGATTGTAATCATATCATAGAACAGCTGCCGCCAGTCGATCAGTTTGATGTCACATTTATCGTGCCTCCGAACCATCATACATCCACGTCATTAATCCGAGTCATATCGGAAGAAAATACAATACTAAAAGTTTCATCAGCTACGAAAACAGACAATGTGTCTATTTCAGCTGGTGTACCTCATGATATAGAAACTTTTGATGACGAAGTATTAGTGATCCAAAGCACATTAAAATGTGAAGGTCATCAATGCAAGAGACAATCTCCTCTCCTGGTGAATATCCTGTCCTTTAGAGAAGAAGAATTGTATAGCAACCGTCTACACATGACATTGGTCCCTGGAATTCACCATTATCAACGTTATTATAAGATCGTGCTACCAATGGGATGGAACCAACATTACATCACCGTCATCATCCGAGAAAATGCCGCAAGTAGTTTGCAAATGAATGGAAGAAAAATAAGCAACATGGTGTATTGGTTAAAGGAGTACATTTTTGTTGAAGGCGTCAAATACTCAATCATTGTGTTTGAAGTTGGTGAGGGGGTGGTGATTTTAAAATCGGAAGATGCATTTGGATTGATAGCGTATGGTTATGATGGCGATAAAGAAGCGTATGCATTCACAGGAAACGTTCTTTTTCATTGAAAGGTGACTGTTTTCTAGAACAAATCCTGCACGTCCCCGAAACGGAAAAATATCAATCAGAATTATGTAAATTCATATAGGTAAATGCAACATGTCTAAAACAGTAAACTGGAAGATCTAAGGTCAATACATTTGTAATTTTGGTTTCGTTTAAATGCTAGTGTTGTTATTTTTAGCTCTATGCATAAATATTTTTCTTTCGTACAAAGAAAGGGACAGGTCGTCCCGAAAATGTGAAATATATTGTTCGTAGTGTTGGTCATTTCAGTACCTTATATAATTTTTATGATCCTTAAAACGCGTTTGGAACATATATTTTTTTCTGTTTCTTATTATTATAAAGTTATTCGGATTTTCAACGAAATACCTTGTAATTCTTAATCTGTTTTATGATTATTGTTCTTAGAATATGTCCGCAGTTTACACGTCGATAAATTCTTCAAAAAGAATGTTTGATTCTTAACAATTTCAAAAATTTGAATAGTTTCCCCGCACTACGTTATTTGTTTTCAGGTGCTTATGAATACATCACGTTTTCGAATTTATTGATGTGTAAAATCTTGTTCAGCTTTATTTTTGTCCAATCAAAACAATTGTAATAAATAACATTGAAATGATCTTATATTACACTCCTTAGTAACACAGGTGCAGAATCTCTGCCGTATTTACTTTTAGAAGGTTCTTATCTATGACATAATGGGTCATCAGCCTACATCTAATCCGATGCGGACAAACTAGAGTACAATCTGTCTTTTATAACAATGGATTCTCCATATCAAGCAGTATATTTTCTATGTTTGATATTGAATATAAACAAGAGGTACTGTGAGCAATGCTCACTAAGAATACCCCCCGCTTACCCCAATCTCCCAAAGGGTGTTGGTAATAGGTATAAACTACCTCTTTTCTGAGTGTAAAAAACAAATGGCATGACAAACCGAACCATATTGCTACTTCGATGTCCAGTGCGCGTGACCTTTGACCTTTTGACCCCAAAATCGATAGGGAACATCTTCATCCCATGGGTAGTCCATATGTAAGATATGGTGACTGTAGGTGGAAAGGATAACACTCTAGATGCCGGACACCATATTGCTACTTCGATGTCCAGTGTGCTTGACCTTTGACCTTTTGACCCCAAAATCGATAGGGAACATCTTCATCCCATGGGTAGTCCATATGTATGATATGGTAACTGTAGGTGGAAAGGATAACGCTTTAAAGCCCGGAAACCATATTGCTACTTCGATGTCCAGTGCGCTTGACCTTTAGACCCCAAAATCGATAGGGAACATCTTCATCCCATGGGTAGTCCATATGTATGATATGGTGACGGTAGGTGGTAAGGATAACGCTTTAGAGTCCGGAAACCATATTGCTACGTCGATGTCCAGTGCGCTTGACCTAAGACCCTTTGACTCCAAAATCGATAGGGAACATCTTTATCCCATGGGTAGTCCATATATATGATATGGTGACGGTAGGTGGAAAGGATAATGCTTTAGAGCCCGGAAACCATTGTGTCTACAGACGGACGGACGGACAACCCGATTGCAGTATACCCCCCACAACTTGTTGCGGGGGGTATAATGATGACAGACTTGATTAAGAAAGGTGCAAATAATGTTGTTGTGGTGTTTGTAATCGTGATTCAAGAAACACACACAAAAATTACAAGCAGGGAGTAAGTTTAATATGTTCCCCAGACCATTGCTTAGATCGGGGCCTCGGATTTTGCGGTCTCATCCGAAAGACCGTAAATAAAATGATAATGCTTGGTAATCGTGATGGGTGAGACGTAAGAGCAGCCAATGAATGATATAAAACACGGTGTAATTGTTCTGTATTTATATTTATTGTATCAGTTACATTGGTTGTTTAATTAAGAAATGTCAATTAACACATGTAACGAGTTCGTGGTTATATTCGAACGTCTCTTAACGAAGAACAACGTTGCCCGCAAAGCCATATCCACCATGCTCTCGATTTCCATACGCCATTAAACCAAAGGGAGTGTCGTCTATGGATTCCAAGGTCAGCTCACCTTCTCTTACTTCCGCAATAATAACTGAATATTCGAGATCTTCAACGAACACATTCTCCTCGAATCGAATGGTGTTGGTGTCAATCGATTGATCATTTACTCGCAGACCACCAACAGCGCTTTTCCTTATCATAAGAGCAACGTAGTGTTTGTCCCATCCATTCGGTATCATGACTTTGTACCTAGGTAAGTATTGGTTCACCCCAGGAACCACTGTCCAGTACGCTCTTTCTTCTGGGTTACGAACGTATTCGAGGGCGTAACTTGTCATCAGAATAGGATCAGCACTCCGGATGACTGTCGCCTGAAGGCGCTTTGAAAAACCGTATTCTCTACCAGCGATGATAGTTTTAGTCTCGTTGTTCGGATACGTAGCTGTTGTGTTCTCTTGAGATAGGAACAAATACAAGGTGCCGACCCTATCATAATTAGGGGGGAGAATATACACGGTATCCAATTGATTGTATGGCGGTATTTGTTCAACCATATTACTGCAACTTGCATCCGACATACAGTACAACCCAGAAAAAACAGCCACTGGCTTGGAGGACTGTATATTATACCTTTTCTCATATGTACCGTAATATTCGAGTACGTGAGTTTCAAAGGCATTGAGAGTGTAATCCGGGGAAGTATTCTCCCCCCAATTAGAAATTGTAATGGTGGTATTGTCATGAATCGCTGTTATCGTTATCGCTGAATATACTTGAAATCTTTCATTATTATATGGAGTAGAAAGTATATATGATGTACCAAGTTTTTCTGTAGTGATGAGGGTAGTGATGTCGTGATGAACACTTAACGCGACTGAGATGTTGTCTGTAGAAAGAATACGGATAGCCTTCAAATCGGACGAACCAATCACTGGGAAATCTGGATACGGTATTGTAACTGAAGAGTTGAATTTCGTTATGTGATCTTCAGGAAGCGTTTCCGATGTAGTAATATTGACACTCGTTGATGTATCAGTCGTCATAAAAATGTTAGAAGGAATCCGATTCACATGATCATCCCTGACTAAAACCGATATGAAGTCCTTGTTCTCATCATTGTGTTCGTTGGCAATAATTTCTAAAATAAAGAATAAAGAGCCATGAGAGACATACCCAGAAATATCTCCAGGGGGAGGGTGGGACCCAAGTTTGTACCCTTTCACCAAAGAAGAGAATTTAAACTCTTATTGGCAAAAATGACAATTTTCTATATCATTATATACGCAAGGCGAAGTGGTTTTGAACTTTAAACTCCCGTAACCTACATTTTACTAAATCACCACAACATCTAGACTCTGAACAATCTATATAACAATAGGCCCAGGGGCCACATTGCTCACCTGAGTTACCTTGGCCTATATCTGAAGACTTTATATATATATATATATATATGCAGACATGGAGAAAGCGCTAGCAGTAAATGATTGTTTTTTATGGAATGTGTCATTCTGATTTTCAATATTTATATATATATATGCATGAAAACTCTTAGTCCCTATTGTAGCCCCAGCCTACCCTTAGAGACCATGATTTTTACAAACTTGCACCTGCACTATGTCAAAAAGCTTTCATGTACATCTCAACTTCCTTCGCCCAATGGTTCTTGAGAAGAATATTTTAAAAGATTTTTCCTATTTATTTCCATGTAAAACTTTGATCCCCTATTGTGGAACCACCCTATCCCTGGGGGCCATAATTTTAAAAAATGAATTTGCACTATATAGGAAGCTATCATGTAAATATCAGTTCTTCTGGCTCATTTGTTCTTGAGAAGAAGATTTATAAAGATTTTCCTTTTATATTTCTATGTAACATTTTGACCCCCTATTGTGGCCCCAACCTACCCCCAGGTGCCATGATTTATAAAAACTTGAATCTGCACTATGTCAGGAAGCGTTCATGTAAATCTCAGCTCCTCTGGCTCATTGTTTTTTAAGAAGATTTTTAAAGATTTTCCCTATATATTTCTATGTAAATTTTGATCCTCTATTGTGACCCCAACCTACCTCCAGGTGCCAAATCTCAGCTCTTCTGGCTCATTGGTTCTTGAGAAGACGATTTTTAAAGATTTTCCCTATATATTTTTATTGTTCTGCGTATAGTCAGTTTTTAAATCGAAGTAAGCTACTGACAAACAAGTTGATCGTACAGGGGATTCAACAGTCTCGATTGAAGTCAGCATTTCGCAAATTCTATAGTTGTTAAAACGATCTAGTTCGTCAATACAACCTATTATTGGGTCAAATGTAGTTTGACGTGTTTCATACCGATTGTGAAGCCATTCTTGGCACACTGATTATGACTGCGGATAACTCCGTTTACCTGATCAGGATATAGGGCTCCGGCGGGTGTGACCGGTCGTCAGGGGATGCTTAGTCCTCATAGGCACCTGATCCCACCTCTGGTGTGTCCAGGGGTCCGTGTTTGCCCAAATATATATTTGTATTGCTTATAGGAGTTATGGGATTGATCACTGTTGGTTATCTTCACCTTGCATGTAAAACTTTGATCCCCTATTGTGGCCCAAAGCTACCCTCAGGGGTCATATTTTTAGGAAACGTGAATCTGCACTATGTCAGAAAGCTTTCGTGTAAATTTCTGCTCTTTTGGCTCATTGGTTCTTGTGAAGAAGATTTTTAAAGATTTTCCCTTTATATTTATATATAAAATTTAGATACCCTATTGCATACTACCCACGGGGCCATGCTTTGAACAAAATTGAATATGCACTATGTCAGGAAGCTGTCGTGTAATTGTCAGGTCCTCTGGCCAAGTGGTTCTCAAGATTTCTAGGTGAACCTACCCTAATTTTGCATTTTTGTGATGATCCCCCCTTTGAAGGAGGCATGGCCCTTCATTTGAACAAACTTTAAAGTCCATCACCAAAAGATGATTTGTGCCAAGTTGGGTTGAAATTGACTGAGTGGTTCTGGAGACGAAGATGAATATTTTAAAACGCCGCCGCCACCGCCGACAGACAACGGAGAAATTTTGATCAAAAATGCTCACTTAAGCCTTCGTCTCAAGTGAGCAAATAAGAAGGCACTGATCTGTACCTTTCATTTATTCAAGTTTCGAACTCTATCAACACAATACTCAATGACGTGAAGGTTTAAACATCGTGAGTGCTTCCAAATTCACGTCCTAAATATAGATATTTACTCGACCTATGGTGAAAACTGTACAAGTAACAAGTTACAAGAACTATGTACGTCGTCAGGGATGGATGGGATCATTGCAAAACAGACAGTTAGGGAAAGTCCTTCCTGATCTCCATCACTATGCATTTAGTTTACACGTGTGCGGTTGTGGTAAAGGAGATTGGGGGTGGGGGGGTCGAATTTTGCCCCGTCTCTAATGAGTCGTGGGTGTAGGAGTCATGAGAATAAAATTTATGTCACCATTGTCCTAAATATATTTTGTGCCAAATTTGAAAAGTTACGGAGTATTCAATTGTTGACGCACGACGACGAACGCACTCTAAATGCAATAGATCACCAAAGTGACCTAAAAAAGGGAAATTTAAGTAAAGAGCGACGGATTCACCGATTATTCGCATTTAATGCACACTGTATAGCATCACCCTACTTACCATCACAACGCCTGCCTGTCCAACCGTCCGTACATATACACGTACAGGACCGTCTAGATCTCCCAGAACACACGGGGCTCCCGCCGTTCTTGCAAAATTTTCTGTTTCTGCATGCTTGTATCGGTATAGGAACTAAAATTAAGATCACACTTATACAAATAACCGTGTAGAATTACATTAGGCGAATACAGTGGACATGTTTAAAGTTGAAAATGACATGAATTTTATAATAAAACGTACACATTTCTAATTTAAAATGCCGGGTTTCTTTCTATCGTATTCACACACCCCAATTGTGATTAATACAGCCGGGTGATTTTCTACCTGGACTAGACTATTGTACATATCCATAGAAAATGTACAGGGAATGGGAATCAATTTCTAAAATATCGCGCAGTGCTCAAAATTACTAATCGCATACGGTGTATAGGTCGAACATTTTAAACGCTTAGATGCTTTAGACGAAGATGTGGAAACACTCTTTTTATACCCCCGCAACAAGTTGTGGGGGAGTATACTGGAATCGGGTTGTCCGTCTGTCTGTCTGTCCGTCCATCCGTCTGTAGACGCAATGGTTTCCGGGCTCTAAAGCATTACCCTTTCCACCTACCGTCACCATATCATACATATGGACTATCCCATGGGATGAAGATGTTTCCTATCGATTTTGGGGTCAAAGGTCAAGCGCACTTGACATTGAAGTAGCAATATGGTTTCCGGGCTCTAAAGTATTATCCTTTCCACCTACAGTCATCATATCATACATATGGACTACCCATGGGATGAAGATGTTTCCTATCGATTTTGGGGTCAAAAGGTCAAAGGTCAAGCGCACTGGACATCGAAGTACAATATGGTTTCCGGGCTCTAAAGCGTTATCCTTTCCACCTACAGTCACCATATCATACATATGGACTACCCATGGGATGAATATGTTCCTTATTGATTTTGGGGTCAAAAGGTTAAAGGTCACACGCACTGGACATTGAAGTAGCAATATGGTTTTCATTTAAATTCTTTAACGGCTTTTTTCATCGCATGGAACACCCTTTGGGAGATTGGTGTAAGCGGGGGGGGGGGGGGGGGGTATTCTTAGTGAGCATTGCTCACAGTACCTCTTGTTTTAAGTTAGGTAGATTTCTGCCAAAATATAACTCGTCAAATGTGCACCCAATTGCAACTTTAGTATTTGCAAAAGAGACCACTCTTCCTTGTTGATTCTGACAAGGTGTCAAATTTTCTTTCATAATCAATGCATCGTCTGGCATCATCGTCGACAACATTCATAAGATATGAAGTTCAGTGGCCAATTGAAAGACCGGGAATAGGTGATTTTAGGTTTTTACCGCGATCGTGTTTTCCTGTATATCGACATCACCAGTATTGGCATGTCCAGCTGTACTATAGTTGATAGAAGAACATGTAGCCGGGATGTGTATAAGACTAGTCAGAGTCCAACATTATATTGGTTGTCGTGTCACCCAAGGTAAATACAGCACCAAATGATTTTATCCTCTACGAGTTGCGGTATTTAAAGTTGTTAGTATACAACCAAACATAGTTGAATCACTTAACCGCCGTAAAATTGCTGAAATATTGCCAAAACGGCGTAAAACCCCAATCAATCAATATGCTGGTAATTTGGTTTCTAGCATTCTAACCCTTATGGACGAGATCGAATGATCTGGGAGAATTGAAATATTTACAGATACGGGAGAGTTTGTTCTGCTTATGGTCAGTTTTTGAATCGAAGCAGGCTAGTGACAAACACGTTGATGGTGCAGGGGTTCCAACAGTCTCGTTTAAAATCATTATTTTGCAAAGTCTATGGTCGTTATAACGACCATATCATTGGGTCAAATGTTGTCTAACGTGTTTCATACGGATTGTTAGGTCGCTCTTCATCCACCGGATGACCCCGTTTACCTGATCAAGATATATGGATTACGGTGGGTGTGACCGGTTTACAGGGGATGCTTAGTCCTCTGGTATATGGAAGGGTCCGTATTTGCTCAACTCTATTTTGTATTGATTGTAAAAGTTATGAGATAGATCACTGTTCGTTATCTCCACCTTTCATAGAGAAGCTGATTGTCACCGTTATGGTCGCAAACATAAATCACCACGATTGATTGATTGAATATTGTTTACAGTCCCTTTCGAGAATATTTAACTCATATAGTGACGTCGCCATTGCCGGTGAAGGGCTGCAAAATTTAAGCCTATGCTCGGTGCTTATGGCCTTTGAGCAGGGATGGGTGTTTATCCTGCCACACCTGTTGTGACAGGGGGCCTCGGTTTTTGCGGTCTCATCCGAAGGACCGCCCCCTTTACTCACCTGTTGCGACAAACAAAGGGGTACTGAGAACCTATGTTAACCTGAATCCTTAAGGGGATCACTTCACGAAGGTTACAATCAATTACATAGAAAACGTTGGAAGATTTACAGGTCAAATTTTCAAATCGTGGTGCAGAAAATAATCTTTGTGCCCTCTTTATAACACTCCCGACAGCAACATTTTGGAGTCCTGTATTGGTGCATCTTTAAAACACAATTGTGGACTTCCATATTCCACAGAGCAAATAACTATACGCCTCTGATGAAAAGACAATTTAAATGATAAGTCTTAACAGACGCCAGGGAACCAACAGAAGTCACTTGTACATTGTACCAAATATTGACAGCAATACTCACCTTTGCAACGCCTGCCTGTCCAACCATCAGCACAGATACATTTCCTGAACCATCCACGTTTTCCGTAACTGATGCAAGTTCCGCCATGTTTGCACATTCCACTGTGTTTGCAGCTGTAATTCACTAAGAAAATAAATAAATGAAAACATAAGTAAAACAAGATGTGTTTGTGAAACACAAATGCCCCCGATAATGGTCAATTCCAAAGATGCCGAGGGTCACAAGGACACATATCTTGGTGCCAGTAAAAATATATGATCATAAGAAATGCTCATGTGCAATATGAAAGCTCTAATATTTACCATTTAGAAGTTGAACAATGTCATTTTTTTTAAAAAGTAGGTCAAATGTCAAGGTCAAAAGGTTTAGTACCTATGGAAAAGTCTTGTAACAAGGAATACTCATGTGAAATATCAAAGCTCTAGCACTTGCTGTTCAAAATTTATTAGCAATGTTAAAGTTTCTTACGGAATGCCAGATAGGACAAAAACAATATGCCCCTCGATCTTCGATCAGCATAAAAAAAAACAACTTCCGATGTTGAAAATATAATAAAAACAATTGAGCCTTAGAGCGTGATGCCTTTCTATACACAGATCTTTCTACGGGCCGTATTACGGTATAATGGTTTTAATTTGTCGGTTTGTCCACCCGCTGCTTTTTACGTCGCCTATTACAATAGGTCGGCGTCCGTCTTCGTGTTTCTACAACCGAACTTTTTTTTAGCTCTTCCGAGACGAAGGCTCAAAGAGCTAATCATATGGCCATATGTCTGCCGTGCGGTGTGCATCAACTTTTTGGAAAAAGGGCTATGTCTCAAGATACCAACCCCTTGGTCAATTTTTGTCAAATTTGTCACAGGGTATCCTTGGCCCAAGGGCTTTCATTTGTACTAAAACTAGGGTTTAACAAGGGGAGATAATTAGGAAAATACAAACAAAAGTAGTGGTTGCTTAAAAATCTTCTCAAGAATCACTGGGCAAATGATCACCAAACTTATGCATAAGAATAAAAAAACTTTGTTAAAACTTTGATATTTTCCCTAGTATAAGGACTAGGATCATCAAATTTTGTCAATTGATGCATCTTAGGACCTAATATCATGTTGTCTCAAAAGTAGGTCATGACCTACTTTATGAATTTCGCAGGTAATTATTATTAAATGGATGTTGATGCATATCTTGGACAGTTTTGAGCCCATGATCATCAAAAGTTGTCAGTTGATGGATCATGGGACCTTGAAATGCGTCATATGAAACGTATGTCATCATGACTTACATTCTGAATTGTATGGCTAATAATTTATGAATATATTTTATGTTGTTATTTCAGATACCGAGAGGTTTAGAATCATCAAACCTTGTAAGTTGGTGCGTCTAGAGGCCTCGAAACATGTTTATAAAAAGTAGGTACAGTGACCCACTTTTTCAATTTTGAAGACATTCAAATTTCACGTTTCAATTTTAGATGCATATTTTGGACACTATGAAAGCTAGGATCAACAAACTTTGTCAGTTGATGCATCTTGAGTCGTCATAGTTTGCTGAACAGAAAGTAGGTCACCGTTACCTAGTTGTGTAATTTGACGGCTCTATTTTAATATTTCAGATACTATTTGACCTACAATTATCTAACTTTGTCAGTTGGTGTATGTTGAGTCTTTACAGTGTGTTGACTAAAACGTAGTTCACCGTGACTTATTTTTGGATTTTGACGGCTATATTTGAATATTTTAGATACTATTTGACTTAAAATCATAAAACTTTGTCAGTTGATGGGTCTTCAGAGTGAGTCAACCAAAAAGGAGGTCACTGTGACCTACTTTTGGAATTTGACATTTATGTCTAAATTTTTCAAATACTATTTGACTCCAATTATCAAACTTTGTCAGTCGATGCATCTTGAGTCTTTGGAGTGTGTCGACGAAAAAGTAGGTCACCGTGACCTTCTTTTGGAATTCAACGGCTATATTTTTAACTACTATTTGACTTGTCAGTTGATGCATCTTGAGTCTTCAGTGTGTCGACGAAAAAGTAGGTCATCGTGACCTACTTTTGGACGGTCACATTAAATTTTCAGGTACTATTTGATTTAACGTCATTAAACTTTGTTAATTGATGAACCTTGGTTAGTGAGCATTTTAGCCTGTTCTACAATGTATCAGAAGAGCGATTCTAGGCCCATTTTTCTTCATAACTACCATTTCAGTTTTAAAATTTGGTAAGAAACATCTTTGAGACAAAAATTGTAAATGTCTGTCCCTTTCATGATAGATCAACATTAAGAAACCATCCTTACTTCTAGCTTTGCCGTGTCTCTTCAAGTCCAATTTTTGGCTGGCATCGATAGAAGTGTAGGTCACAAGCACGACAATCACAGATAACCAAATCTAATATGAAGGAATGCAAGGTAAAGATAACGAACAGTGATCAATCTCATAACTCCTATAATACAATATAATGTAATATAATATGATTGCATTTCGTGGATGATAACATCAATACGAGAAAGAAATGTGAAGTTAAAGATTGATTGAATATTTTACTCATATGGAGACGTCATCAATACCGGTGAAGGGCTGCAAAATTTGGGCCTATATTCGGAGCGTACGGCCTTTGAACAGGGAGGGATCTTTATCATGCACACCTGAAGTGACATGGGACCTCGGTTTTTGCAGTCTCATCCGAAGGACCGCCCCATTTAGTCGCCTCTTACTACAAGCAGGGGTATTGAGGACATATTCTAACCCGAATCCCCACGGGCATTGAAGTTAATGAGCAGTGATGAATCTCACAGAGAGTTGGGAAAACACGGACCCTTGGATATACCACAGGTGGGATCCGGTGCCTAGCAGGCGTAACATTTTAAGAAACGTCACACTTTGTTCGAAAAATAGAAGCAGTTGTGTATAGTGTTTTCTGATTTGCTAATGACGTATTCATTGTACATGTCAATAAGCCATTCTTCTATTGCAAGATGAAGATAACGAACCCCTATCGACCAGTCACAATACAATTTGACTTTTATTACACATGGAGGTCGTGTTAAAATGCGAAGATAACGAACAATGTTCAACTTCACCACTCATGGGAATACAATCTTGTGAGTTGAGCGAACATACACCAGAGGAGGGATTAGGTGCCTAGCAGTAAGCATACCATGTTGACCGATCACACCCACCGTGAGCGCTATATCTCAATCAGGTAAGAAGAGTAATCCGCAGTCAAAATCAACGTGTAAAGAACAGTCCAAGAATTGATATGAAACACGCCAGACAGCATTTGACACAATGACCGGTTGTATTGACAAATTAGTTATAACGACCGTATAATTTGTGAAATGCTGTTATTAAACGACACCGTTGAAACCCCTTTAATATCAACTTTGTCAGTAGCCTGTATCGATTTGAAAACTGATCATATCCAGAACAAGCTCTAGCGTATCGAAACAGGTGAGACATAAACACAACGGACAGGTGGTAATGGAATATTGCTACCAAAATGTGGTAAGATGACGATGGAGAAGCTGAAGTCATCCCGTTTTGTCATAAGTGCCTTCTCGAGAGTATATTCACTCATATTGAGATAGCATTAGTTTTAGGTGAAGCGCCTATCTCGAAATAAAGCATCATTTGCTTAGTTTCCCGAAAATTCCGAGAGAGATTGGCGAAGGAAGATATAATTCTCCAAGCTGTGTTATTAGTTCCATTTTAGCACAAACTGATAGAGGAATTTTTCACCTTTAAGGCTATTTATATCATGGATTGGCTCAATTAATAAATCGTGTATTTTACTTCATGTACAATGTACAGTAAAATTCCTGAACGTTCGAAGACTTTCTTATTTCAAGAGGAAAATAATAAGTCATTTTCATGACACGTAATTTAAAAACACCACTTGCAGCTCAAGATCCTAACATATTATCTAAACAATATTTTATATGCACTGCCTTTTTATCTCAGCTTAGAAATTACTGTAAAACGTATATAGACCGATTAACAGCAGACTAGTCGGCCGGGCGCTGGTATGATTCTTAACGTCTCTACGCAAATGAAAATCTGTATTGGGACTTTGAATAACAAATAAACTTCAGATAAAATACAGTCCTAGTAATTTTTAGTAACTTACCTTTAAGCACCACATGGTGATCCTGTGTAATGCGCAAGACGCTGGATCTCAGCACGAAGTCTTATTTATATGCTGACGCATGTAGTTTAGGGCTCTGATTGGCTAGCTGTTGTTGATTTCAATATCATAACCCGGTGACTTGTGATGGACGTAATAACCACACAAGGCATTAACCTCAGTAACATTTTCTACCTTTCATATACTAATTTATTTCTATAGTCCCCGAGGGTCTCTACAGCCCAGTAGCTAAGTACTTCGTTACTAGCTTGTAAATACGGATGTATATTTAATTGCTGTTATAAAATTCATTTCAAAATTAAGGATTATCTCCCTCATGCATAGCTCTTATCCTTGGACGAATTTGGCTCCACTTTTTTGGCACGCTGTTTTTGGCTATATTTAGCTCTAAAACTTCATAGTTATTTCGGATTTCAAACATTTCGGTTGAGCATCACTGAAGAGACATTATTTGTCGAAATGCGCATCTGGTGCATCAAAATTGGTACCGTATAAGTTTTACAGTAAACTAGAAACAATTTAATCAGTTTTCGAAGGTGATGATAACCTACTGCAAACAAAACCGTGTATACCATAAATTTATCCAATGTTAAGAGTGGATAGCGAGATGATGATTGTGAGAAGCAATGCAGTGAATATTGGAAGAGTATGTGTGAGAACGTAATGTGGAGAATGATATTTACGACTGTTTGGATAAGATGAAGAAATACTCTGCAATTCAAAAATGTTCGTATTACGTGTAGAAACATATGTTAATCCGTAGCTTTATGATGTATCCTGTTCCAATAAATTATTTTTGAGGAAAATAGGATATATCAGAAAGCTAATGATCCACCCCAGGCGATGCTTGCTCCTCCTAAGCCTCTGCTCCCTCCTCTGGTATATCCAGAGGTCCGTGTCAGCTCAATTCTCTATTTCGTATTGCTTATAGGAGTTATGAAATTTATCACTGTTTGTTATCTTCACCTGTATTAAATCTCTTGATTGCAGCACCACTTTTCTGAGTAAAAAAGGAGGTTTTATGTAAATTTATTCTGCATATGAAAAAGTGTAGAAAGGGTGTACATTCCCCATAGTCCGATTTAAAGGTGAAGATAACGAACAGTGATCAAGTGAATAATCTCAGGTAATGTATAAAGAGATGTTGATATAAATATTCTTGATAATTTTGAACGTTGTAAAATGAACACTTCACACGATTTCAAAGTGATTGTTGTAAGGGTAAGGTATATGATATAAATTTATCAACAGAACTTTTGTGTCACTGTATTGTTGTTTTGTTTTGTTGTTGTTGTGGGTTTGTTTTTGTTTTTTTGAAAATTTGCGCGCCCATTCTCAAGCGTATGAAATTTAGGGAAAGTATATTTGTATGTGTTATGAAAATATACGTATCTCGTTCTTTAAACTTAAAAGTAATGAGGGCTTCACGTGAGTGTAAAACAATTCCGGGAACGTCACAATCGGAGATTCCCCACAAGATCGGGAATCTGTCTGTTAGAGATTTCCATCAATACCGGAAACAAATCTGTCAAATATATTCCCGAACCTTTATTATATTCGTAAGATTGCTTGCTAGTGAACACTCGAAATAAAACAAAAGTACATATTCTCCTGAATATAACCATAGTGTATAAATAAAAATATTCAATTTTCAAGATATTTTCACCGCTTTTGTGAACAGATGTTAGAAATTTGCATATGATAAAGACACGATCACTCTAATTACCTGGATAAAATTATTTGCATACATTCATACAAGTAATCTAAATATCAGCAACTTTATTCATTTTTGCGGTATGATAAATTGAACCACCAAGCTGACTGTATAGAAATGTTCTCTATATAGGTTAGCCTTTGAAACAATCATCTAGCTGTGTCATATTCAAGTACATGTATATTAATCAACACGATTCCCACGATTACCGGTCGCCTGAGTATAAGCGAAATCTATCACAAAGGCTACACTATCTGAAATATTTTTCCTTTTCTAAATACAATCTAGTGTTTACAATATTCAGCAGCTGTAGAAAGCAATATTTATTTCTACACAATACCCCCTGAACATTCTTATACTCATGCGAACGACCTTACATAATATATATTATTAGCTCTTCTGAGCCGAAGGGTATCATTGGCCCAAGGGTTTTCATACATACTAAATAGAGGGATGTGACCCTTTAACAAGGGGAGATAATCAGGAAAATACAAACAAAAGTAGTGGTTGTTAAAAAATCTTCTTCTCAAGAACCACTGGGCAGATTATCACCAAACTTACACATAAGAATGAGGATATGTTGTAGATTATAAATTGTTCAAGGCATTACCCTGGGGCAAAGGGCGTGGTCTCAAGGTCACTTCAAAGTTGACCTAAATTTATATTTCCTTAAATCTTTGATATTTTAGTCATTATAAGGACTAGGATCATCAAATTTTGACAGTTGATGCATCTTAGGACCTTGTGTCAAGCTGTCTGAAAAGTAGGTCAGGATGACCTACTTTTTGGGAGTTGAACTATGTTCAATCTCCCTGGGTCATCACGCACTTTTCTGCGCAGTAATTTGTATTGATTTGTATAGTGGTCGTCAGCGGGGGTTCTGTGTCAGCTGATTTACTCCTAGGTAAATCAACATAAACTTTTATAAACATCCGCCATTAAATAATCCATGTAACTTTTCTGAATTAATCTAATTTTGATAATTGACATGTAAATAAATGCAATGATATTGTATTCAAATCAATTTGAATACAAGATTTCGATCAAATTGATACTGATATACATAGAAAAATAAAAGATAAGGTTGAAAATTGTCGTTTGTAGCGCAGCGTCACCTATAAACATTGATAGGGAAACGAACGACAACTGCACACAAGCCCTATTGACACCGTGGCGCGAAATATCGAATATGGTGCGAAACCTCAGAAAATTTACAAGAAATAACTCTACAACATTGTGTATGTGTATATATTTGTTTTTTTTTAATGTGATATAAAAAATGCTTGATGTTACATGTAGATTGAATTAAAACACGTCATTCCACGTCAACAACTTTCGATTGGGATCGGAATACGAAATAAAATTTCTTATATCCGGTGGCAAAGTGAAACTGCTTCATGCTTCAAGTTATTGAATTACGTAGTAATTGCACGTTACACATTAGAGAACTGTTCCTTTTAATAAAGAAAGTCACAAAATAGATACAAAATGAGTGTACCTTATTCATTACTGTTACCGAGCTTTCGTCGACTACAATCTCGAAATGGCGTGTTTCGCTGCGCTTGATGACGGTAAGGTCCACATTTTCTACGTGAGTAGTGTGATATTTGTTTATGAATTTTTTGCGCATACATGGTATGTCTCGGCTAGGAATAATGGAAACTTTCTCACCTATGTATGTAAAGACATATTAATCTCTATTTTTAAAAATGTAGAACACTTTTATCAAATGACAATGTTTGAAAACGCTTAGAGCCCCGATGTCAGAATTTCCTTTTCCAAGACATCAATATATCAAATTCATTATCCTTTTTTAATAGTATGTACCATATTTTGTACCAGTTATCCATTTTGAATCCCCTATTACAATGGGATTTTGCTGCACTCTGTAATGTTTGAGTGAATGTCATGAGTGTGTCAAACAGAAATTTTAAGAGCATGGGATAAGGTGCTGCCATGTATTACTTCACTATCAAAGTTTAACCCAGTTGCCACAATGTTGAATTTATGCTGCATAAAGGATTGGAAATTGCTCTGGTCAAAACACATTGTTTATTTGTCTACAGATGAAAGAGACATGAGGATTCTCCCTCACAAACTGAAAAAAAAAATAGTTATGGATCTTGTACATGTATAGTTTATTAATCACTATAGATTTCCAGCATCACAAGTCTGATTCCACTATATGCTTTCCATACTGTCAGGTTCATTCACCCCCTGTTTGAGCCACAGTATAATATCCCAAATACCTTGGCAATAAATAACATTATTTGACTAGTGTTTCATTTTTAGCGGAGTTGCGATGAAGTCGAACTCGGCTTATGATCTGATGAAGTGCCTTTGGGCGGGCAGGCGGGCACGCATCAACATTTCATTTCCGCACCATAGCTCTTGAGCAAATTATAGGATCTCATTCAAACTTAGATGGACTGTCACCCTCAGTAAGATGAGGAAGCCTATCGATTCTGGGGTCACTAGGGCAAAGGTCAAGGTCACTGGCTATAAATAGACTGAAATTTGGAGAAAATTTTGTTTTCCGCACCATAGCTCTTGAACGAATTATAGGATCTCAATCAAACTTAGATCGATTAAGTAAGACAAGAAGCCTATCGATTCCGGGGTCACAAGGTCAAAGTCACAGTGGCTGTAAATAGACTGAAATTTGGAGAAAATTTTGTTTTCTGCACTATAATTTTTTAACAAATTATAGGATCGCAATTAAACTTAGATGGATTATCGCCCTTGATGAGACAAAGAAGCCTATTGATTTTGGTCAAGGGTTAAAGGTCAAGGTCACAAAGGATTTAAGTCGGCTGAAATTTATGTACGCAAAATTTTGCTCCCTGCTTGATAATTCTTGAAAACTTTTCTGCCGGTTCCCTCTATGCCCATTCCTTGCGCAACTCGGCTTGTGCATTTCCGACGCCCGACAATTTTTAATTTTTTTGCATTTCATTTATTTTGAGTTATTATACAGTTATTTACCATTCCATTGATCCTCTACAGGACTGTAGTATACTCAGGTGACAGTTTAGCATATTGGACTACCTTTTCAAGTAATGAATCCTTAGAGTTAGCTATAACTAGGATTAAACTTGAATGTATATATACAGGGGAAAAACTTCTTCATAACTGCAAGGCATTGATAACCATATTGATTTGAATGTTTGGGCCATAATATGTGGTCACATTTTTCATGAGAATATAAAGGGGTGAAATTCTAGAAAACAACAACACGACTTCAGTTACTCGAGGAGCGTTGTGGCCCATGGGCCTTCCATTATCCATGTTTGCTGTTGTAACGCTTTGAAAAACAACAACAGTTGATTTGTATCTAAAATCATGATAATATTCAGTCATTTATCCCCCTACCCTTCCAGTACTATCTTTTCTAACTGAATTTCCACAATGTTCAACTCCGACGAGTACTTTAAGTACTTTGATTGAATTTTGCAGGTATTTATTTTAAAATTAATTTTAATGCATATCTTGGACACTTTGAAGCCTATGATCATCAAAACTTGTCAGTTGGTGGATCATGGGACCTTGAAATACGTCAACTGAAAAATAGGTCACCCTGACCTACTGTCTGAATTTTATGGCTTATCATTTATAGATATATTTTAAGTTGTTATTTCAAATACTGAGAGGTTTAGAATCATCAAATCTTGTAAGTTGATGCATCTTGAGGCCTTGAAACATATTTATAAAAAAGTAGGTCACAGTGACCTACTTTTTGAATTTTGCAGATATTCAAATTTCACATTTCAATTTTAGATGCATATTTTGGGCACTGTAAAACCTAGGATCATCAAACTTTGTCAGTTGATGCGTCTTCAATCTTCGGTTTGTGTCGACCAAAAAGTAGGTCACCGTGACCTACTTTTGGTATTTGACAGCTAAATTACTATATTTCAGAGACTATTTGACCTACAATCATCAAACGTTGTCAGTTGATGCATCTTGAGTCTTCAGAGTGTATCGACCAAAAAGTAGGTCACTGTGACCTACTTTTGGGATTTGACAGTTATATTTATATATTTCAGTCACTAATTGACCTACAATCATCAAACTTTGACAATTGATGCATCTTGAGTCTACGGAGTGTGTCGACCAAAAAGTAGGTCACCTTGACCTACTTTTGGAATTTGACGGCTATATTTATATATTTCAGATACTATTTGACCTACAGTCATCAAACTTTGTCAGTTGTTGGGTCTTGCATGTTTGAAGGGTGTTGACGAAAAAGTAGGTCACCTTGACCTACTTTTGGAATTGGACGGCTATATTTATATATTTCAGATACTATTTGACCTACAGTCATCAAACTTTGTCAGTTGATGGATCTTGCATGTTCGGAGTTCGCTGACCAAAAAGTAGGTCACCATGACCTATGATTGGAATTTGACAGCTATATTTCAATATTCAGATACTAATTGGCTTAAAATCATCAAACTTTGTCAGTTGATATTTCTTGGGTTCTGAAAATGTGTAAACCAAAAAGTAGGTCACATTGACCTACTTTTTTTTAATTCTTAGGATTTAACTAAAGATTTAGAATACTAAGAGGCTAAGAATAGAAATGGTGGGGTTGTACAATTTATCAGAAGAGCGATTCTAGGCCCTTGGGCCTCTTGTATTTACAATATTTGACTACCATGGACCGCTATAGAGCCAGTACCCTTACCCGTGAGTCCCTGACAATTCTGGCATGGGCCTTCTAGTTCTTTTAAAATATCAACAACAAAAATATCATAATGTTAGATATAGAGTATGCTGTGTGAAAATACTATTCATGGTTTTGATAAGCAGTACATCAACCTTAACACTGTCCAGCAGAAAAGAGATACCCGATATACATTGTACCCTTCTACACATCACGCCCTAGACGTGACGTCACTGCTGGTTAACAAAAATGCTACAGGAGATGGACATGTAGTACACAGGGGCAATCTTTAACATTATTATTGATAATACTCTAGTCTTTCCTAATGGGAATGTTTACTGGAATCAGAGTGCAGCCACCCTCAGCGGAAAGCATTTGGATGGTGGCCGACAAAGAGATTGAAGAAACTACGGTGATCAAGAGCGGGTAATTTTCACAGGGAGGTAACACTTACAAGGCTTTGTCCTCTACGAGGGACACTAACACAAATCCGAATTGCAAATAAAATCATAAGATTAATTGTATATTGTTTAAAGTCTCACTCCAGAAGTTTTCACTCATATGGATACGTCACAATTGCCGGTGAGTGACTGCAAAACATGAGCCAATGCTCGGGGATCTTTATTGTCCTGTTGTGACGCGGGGCCCCGTTTAGTCACTTCTTACGACCACCGAGGTGTAAACATAAGCACATTCCTCCAATGCTTATAATGATATATTGAAAAACAGATTTAGGGAAACGACTTATATGGAACATGCATTATGATAGAATTGCATCACAATACATAGTCCCCTACTGGTTGCAAAAAGTACCGTACCACAACAATATTCGAAGTTTATTGTGTAGGTTATGGTAAAAGGGAAAATTGGGGAACCATGATAGGAATGGTTGGAAATCAACTACTATTCGAGTGGAGAGTAGACCAAGAAAAAAGACAAATTTATAATTATGTTTAGGTCTTTGACCAAGTCAATAAACTGTGACATGTAGATGATGATAAATAATTTAGCTATATTGTTGTATTACTATGCTAGAAGTTTTAATGACTGTAGTATTCTTAATTATTATCTACAGAGATAAGAAACCTGGATGTAAACTAACAATTCATGCTATTTTTTCTACGTACAAGGGCTATAACTTAATGGAAAATTAACAGACAAAATGAAATTCGGGCTTGATCTGTAACTTGTTATGACAAAGCAATGTACCAAATATCAAATGAATATCTGCAAGCACAACCAACAAAGTCTGGAAAACTGATTATTCATGCTATTTCTCTACGTCCGAGGGCCATAACTAAGTGAAAAATCAACGGACCGAGACGAAATTCGATCTTGATCTATAACTTTTTATGACAATGCGACATACCAAATCTAAAATAAATATCTGCAAGAACAGAGAAAAAGTGCGGAAAATTGGACTGACGGACAGACGGACGGAGCGCAAAATAGATATTGTTAAAAAATACAGATTAAAAGATGTGGAGGGTAGAGCTCATGGGAGTTAGCATAACACCGGTGATTAAGGGTCGACACAAGGAATTTTAAATGTTGCAGTCATTCCTCCCAAGAAAGTCTGTAGACATTTCGGCCCTCTTCCGTCTGACGTCATGAACTGACATTCAGTGCTACGTCATCTTAGACACAATGCACTCATCAAAACTCTGTAATAAAACGATGTTCGATTTCAGAACGGATACTTGAATTCAAGTAATTGATTCTACAATGTTGACAGGAAGTTTGCAAACCACTGATTTGATATGCAAAAGCTTGTTCTACATATGACCAGTTCTTAAATCGAGACAGGTTACTGACAAATAAGTTGATGTTACATGTGTTTCAACAGTCTCGTTCAAAGTGAGCATTTTGCAAATTATATGGTCGTTATGCAAGGTGAAGATAACGAACAGTGATCAATATCATAACTCCTATAATGTAAAACTTATACGGTACCAATTTTGATACACCAGATGCGCATTTCGACAAATAATGTCTCTTCAGTGATGCTCAACCGAAATGTTTGAAATCCGAAATAACTATGAAGTTTTAGAGCTAAATATAGCCAAAAACAGCGTGCCAAAAAAGTGGAGCCAAATACAAATATTGGCAATACAAAATAGATAGTTGGGCAAACACGGACCCCTGGACACACCAGAGGTGGGATCAGGTGCCTAGCAGGAGTAAGCATCCCCTGTTATATAATGTTGTATTTTGTCAATACATCCTATCATTATTTTAAATGCTGTCTGATGTGTTTCATACTGATTGTTAGGCTGATTTTGATTACGTTTATCCAGGTATGACCGGTTGACAGGGGAGCCGAACTCGTACGCACCTGATCCCATCTCTGGTAAGTCCAAGGGTCCGTGTTTGCCAAATGTTCTATTTTGCATTCCTTATAGGAGTTGTGAGATCGATCACTGTTCGTTATCTTGTCTTTCATTGATTACTGTTCGTTCCCTTCACATCTTCATTCATGAAACTGATTACCTTTTAGAGAGTAATTTAACATTTATATTGATTTGCAATTACATAGCGAAAAATCAGCAGATGTAAAATAAAATATTTGTGCATTGAAATTACTCTCATTTGTAGAGAATATAAAATGACCTACCGATCTGTTTCCTTATACATATTTCCCCATGCATTATAAGCGTATGAAACATATGCCAAACTGTGCCCATTTCATGTATAAATTTCCATATCGTGAATACGTACTAAAGTCTATAATTAGTTTTCAAGCTGCTTACTTTGAATAAAGTTCTATTTAATAACCTTCATCAAATATCTATTACCTTGAGTTTTCAATACTGGGTGGTAGTATCCGTAATGACAACCTCCGAAACATTTCAAAGTAAGTTCTGTTAATTCAAGAATGGTGATAAAGTAAACACATGGCAATTCTGCCAAAAACGTATTGTTTCAATTTTCAAGCTGCTTACTTTATATGGTCATCAAATTAACTAATCACTTTATCTTAATTTTAATGCTTGGAGTTTTTAATACTTTTTAATTTGATATAGACACTCTCCTGAAACTTATCAAATTTATTCTTACCATTTCAAGAAACATTGCAAGATCGGTACTGGCAATGATGTAAACATTTCAATCTTAACAAGTTCTAATTGTAATGGGGACGTTACGGGTGTTCCAAAAGTATCATCCAATTCCGTTTTATTGGTTTTTTAAATGCACACTTCAATCAATAGTTCTCTTATTTCTTTAATGCACACTTTCAGTAATGCCAGATTAACTTTCACTTTATTTCCTCGAGTTAAAATATTATCCAATCATGTTTGCAGGTCAGTAATTTGTGTCTTTCAAATGGAGACTGGCTACTACTTATGATAATGCAATTTGATGTTGATATTACATTGATTTTAATTTCTTTCAGATGTCATTGAAATTTTTAAAATAATTTTCAATAATGTGTAACTATTTGATTGATTGATGTTTTCTGCCATACTCAACATCTTTTCAGTTATCTGGTGGCGCCCAGTTTTTATTGGTGGAAGAGAGAACCCAGATACGATGTACCTGGGAACACCGACCTTCCGAAAGTAAACTGGGAAACTCTCTCACTTACCGGCGCGAGTGGAATTCGAACCTGCGCCGAGCAGAGGTGAGTGGCCGTGTGATTTTAAGCGCGATGCTCTGACCACTCGGCCACATGACCAAATCGAAGTCAGGTAGACGTAAATCAGACATACGAGGGGAAGTTCAGATGCTATTTTCTGGATTAGAAAATGACGATGTGAGAGATGTGTATGCATTTAGTGTTGGTATATGTTATTATTGACAGCAATGCGTCAGTGAATATAATTGATAAGATTTGAAATCCCATTCAGAAAAATGTTTGAAATAAATGTATGCGTATGGTGCAACAGAACCATTATATTTGTTGGAAAAAGTCACATGCACAGATTTCTATTCCTGACACAGACAAATGGAGTGAAGCTGAAATCTTTGTGGTAAATGGAGAACCAGCATTGTTGGGAAAAGATACTGCAATGCAGTTAGGCATTTTGAAACTTAATTGGAGTTAATACTCTTACATCAGATTACATCATTCGTGAATTGCATGACTGTTTTGATGGCATTGGAAAGTTGAAAGACTTTAAGTTAAAACTACATATTGATAAACATGTGAAACCTGTTGCACAAGTGATGTACCGTATTCCGTATAGTTTGAGGGACACAGTATGTCAGCAACTAGAGGAACTTGAATCATAGGATATAATTGAGAGAGTCAACGATCAAACACCATGGATTAGTCCAGTCATTGTTGTACCAAAACCGAATGATGGCATTAGGTTGTGCGTGGAAATGAGAAAAGCCAATGCTGCGATTGTTCGTGAAAGGCACCCTATACCCACAGTGGATGAAATTCTGTATAACGTCAATGGAAGCGAGATATTTAGCAAACTTGACCTCAGGAGTGGTTACCATCAAATCGAGTTAGAAGAATCAACGAGCGATACACTACTTTTGTAACATACAAAGGCTTATACAGTATAATCTGTCTAAACCAGCTGTGTGTGGTTCCTAAGAAATTGGCCGGTTTACACATAGTCCGGAGTGCAGAATGTTGAAAAGTACGAGAATTGCTTCCCTTGTGTTCGTTGTCTATTATACATGTATACATGTGTAATGATTGCTAACGTTTTATTATATCACAAAAGAATTCAAAATGTGAAACTATAAATATCAGTGTTTCATCGTCGTGTTCTATTGAAAAAGTTTCAATTTGTATTAAACGGTATAAAAATCTGGGAATTATTCGCGCACTTTTCTGTTGGTAAATTGTCGATTTCGTCTACACCATCACCGACTTCAAGTGCGACATCATGTGCGTTCGTCATGTCTGTGTTGTGTTCGTCTAAAAAATTTATTTCCCAGCTTTCGTCGTAAATGTATTTAATGGAAATATCGCTTTTAACTGTATAAATTTGTGAAACGGAAACTGATGTAATGCCGAGTGATCGACAGGATATGGTGAGTTGAGCTAACTTAACTGTATATATCATCACTGTCTGACTCGTTGAGAGCTCCGAGAGGTCTACCCTGCTTTTGGAAAACATGGCTGGATTGTTGACGATTTTGATTCATTCCAAGAATGTATCGAATTCATCGACTAACTGAATTTTCTCTTTTATTGTCAGTTCTCGTCTCTGTCGTTAGAGGGAGGCTCGTGTACCATTACCTCGTGCTTGGCGCTGTCGTAATTGAAAAGTGCATCCCCAAAAATCAGTTGCCCGAGACTGCCCTTGAGACCTCCTTTGTGTACACCGCGTGTGATCAATCAAATATACCAACGTATTGGTCATCGTGGGGTGACTGGTTTAAATACGATAATTAGAGCTAATTACGAGCAGTTGGGACCTCGTGTAAACCGAATATGAAGAAAGATAACTCAAAATTGCACATTAAAAATTGTGACATTTAGAACGTTTTGACTAAGCTCTAAACACTGCTCACTGACGAGTTCTAAAGTCGGAGTAATTTTATGCAGTTTAAGTGAGTTATCTGATCTTTGATATAAAAGGGAATAGAATAGAAAGAGCTCACTAGATAGCATTAATAAATGGTAGGGCATGATAGGTATACGTATCTTATCACAATATCCTACTTCTTCAACACTAGTGATTTTTGTACATATTTTGACCAACATATCCAACTCACTTCATATCAAAGCAAGGTGAAGATAACGAACAGTGATCAATCTCACAACTCCAACAAGCAATACAAAACAGATAGTTGGGCAAACACGGATCCCTGGACACACCAGAGGTGGGACCAGGTGCCCAGGAGGAGCAAGCATCCCCCGTCGACCGGCCACACCCGCCGCGAGTCCCACATCCCGATCAGGTAAACGGAGTTATCTGCAGTCAAATCAGTGTGCCAAGAACGGCTTAACAATCGGTATGAAACACGTCAGACAGCATTTGACCCAATGCGAGGTTGTATTGACGAACTAGATCGTTATAACGACCATATAATTTGCGAAATGCTGACTTCAATCGAGACTGTTGAAATCCCTGTACCATCAACTTGTTTGTCAGTAGCTTACCTCGATTTAAAAACTGACTATACCCAGAACAAGCTCTTGCATATCGAATCAGTTGAGATATATAAACACCATATGCAGGTGATAATGGATTATTGCTACATAAATGTGGGAAGTTGACGATGGAGAAGCTGAAATCATCCCGTTTGTCATACAGTTGAGTTGTCAGTTTGCCGTTAATGTCTACTTTCAATAAAATATCTAAGTATGAAGCAGAAGTGGACGACTCTCTGGTGTCCTTTATTTCGAGCTCACAGGGATATATCAAATCGACATATGAATGAAAGCTATCATTGTTAATAGACAAAACGTCATCGATATATCTAGAAGTCGAATTGAAGGTCACAGCGAGAGATTTTTTCTTCTCACGTAGAAGTTTTTGAATAAATTCTGCTTCATATGAATATAAAAACAGGTCAGCTAACAAAGGAGCACAATTCGTGCCCATGGGAATTCCAACAGACTGTTGGAAGACCTGATCACCAAAGACCACGAAGATATTGTCAATGAGGAACTCTAGCATATTTTTTATTTCAACTTCAGAGTACTTGTGCGTGGAATCAGAGTGGTGTTTAACAAAGTAAGTTTTTGAATGACTGATCACTAGATATGAATATTTCCGTATAAATATTAATTGTGTCATTCGCATAATATAATCCCAACCAGGCACCAATATCTGTCATCATTTTGAATCTATTGGGGTTTGCATTATGCAACCTAGAGAGAGAGAGAGAGATTTGCGCTCTGTGTTTATCATAATATCTGTTATCATTTTAATTAAATCTTTGAGGGCTTGCATGTACACTCTTTTTGTTTGTTCAATCCCTGGATCATAATATAACTTTGTAAATTTTTTTATCTTATTTCATGATACCATCATAGGCTGAAAGTCAAAATACCCAGTCATATGTGATCTTGCACACACTTTTTTGTTGTTGCACGAACTCAGAGACTCTTGAGTGAGACTTCGCACAGCAGCGGTGATATATTGCAGGATGGTGGACATTAGACATATACTCTGTATACTCTTCGTTATCTTTCTCAGTCTGACTTCGGTTAAAACTGGGATGTGAGACTGTAAAACAACCAGGTCGTGTGTGAGGGTTTTCCCTCCAACCAAGGAGACGGTGGCAAGAGATGTTTTCATCCGTAATTGTGCCCAGAAAATATTACCTACACAATTACAGATGCTGACAAAGTCTAATTTGGAAGGAAAACCACGCTACAGTAAGTTTATTTATTTTTTAATTATTTCGTTAATATATGGAATTATTTGATATGTTCGTGTTTTCATGATATATAGTGAAGAACACGTGCTGGAATTCTTATAGATTTTTAACTGAAGCATCGCCAACGAGATAGGTTATAGTCATAAAAAGATTATTTTTAACAGAGGAATCCCATGACCTCGTTTTCGAAACAAAGCGGTGATATATTGCAGGATGATGGACATATACTCTGTATACTCTTCGTTATCTTTCTCAGTCTGACTTCGGTTAAAACTGTGAAGCTTTTAAAATGTAAAAGAAGATGGGTGACTTTATCGAGTCGAGAACCCACAGAAGGACAAATATCAAAGTTAAAATTGAAACTCTCCAGAAAAAGAAAATTTTGCATTCTAGTCAAAAACATCAATCCATAGTTTCCAAAAATGCTTTCTCGATGTGTTCATTTCAAAGGAACATTGATAAAATCGTAGTCAAAATCACATCCACGAGAAACACACAAAATAACAATAAATTTCACTTTCCAAGCAGGTTTTCATATGGAGTGGGCCAAGGCTCCATTGTTAACTGAGTAAAATATGTTAAGGTGTAAATGTTTTGTAAATAAAAGTATGGAGACTTGGCCCACTCTATGAAACAGAACTTACTTCTTGTGTATAGCTTTTGTCGTATTATCAAGAAAATTTCTATGTCCACGACGGGTGACTTTACATAGCCTGAAATTCACAATATTTAATTGGGATGGATAGCGGAGGTGGTATAGCGGAAGTCTCACTAAAGTTTTGGACAGGGTCGGATTGCATATCTGTGGTTCAAATACCAATTTTTCCTACCCAATATATTTTCTTATGAATTATTAGACTTCCCATAATTATTTGTCTCTGACATTTTATGCTAAGTTTTACTCATAACATGCAGTCTTAAAGACAATCACAAGTAATTGATCCCAACATGCAACTAGTGAATAAATGTAAACAAGTATGGGGCCTCCTGTGAAGTATGAATGTTTTTGTTTTTTTTTATATAAAAACGACAACTTAAAAGGAAAGTTAGAGAACAATCTCAGCAATGGTTAAGAAGTTACTTCATGACAAAACCAAATATACAATCAGTGCAGACTGTCTACTAAAAGGCACATTGAACTACAGTTTTGTACAAAAACAAAACCAAATCAAGTGTCTGTTTCTGTCCCATTTGTATTTACTGGGAAATGTAATAGCAAATGTGGGTTCTGTAACTGTAAAACCGGCCTCAGAGTTATACCAAAAGAGGCGACAACTGATGCCTTTATTATATTCGGTATATTATTACCAGTAGGTTGTAAATGCTGTTCATAAACATTAGTGGAAAACTGAATACAAGTCAAAGCATTAATATTGCACCATACAGAAAACACCATTCCACATTTGATTTACAACACAAAACATGTGAGGTTTCTCATTCACATCAGTTAATATGGAAATGTGGAGCACGTACTGTTGGATGTTGCAAGCATATATGTAGTGTTATGTGGTACCTTAGGTACTCCATCCGTATAATTATGTGTGTGTGTTAAAAACCGCTTAATGTCTGATATACATGATGCTGACTGTGGAACAAGTTCTGATGATGATTTTGATTAAATATCCTTCTTTGAAGTATGATCTATATATTTGTTTTTAATTCTAAATATTTTGGATAGCGTTTTAGTACGACACTGAATCTATAGTACCTACGGGTACATGTACCATCAATGCGGATTTTAAACACCCGATTCGCGACCGGTGCCCAATCATGAATAGGCTTGTTGTACGCCAAGTTCACCCATCTTCTTTGCGTATCAAATGTTTTTGGGGTGGCAGACTGTAAAACAACCAAGTCGTGTGTGAGAGTTTTCACCCCAACCAACGAGACGGTGGTAAGGGATATTTTCATCCCTTATCGTGCCTCTCAGCTGCCTCTTTTCCTTTCCCTCCTCCACCTCCCCTATCTGGGGCATACTTCAAGACTGCTGCTATGTTTTGTGCAACGTTTTCGGATATACAAAGATGCACTACACAATTACAATAAACAATTTAGTAATACTTACTGGTGTTCTGAAACCGACGTATTTGGCATATCCCGCCAAAATACACCACTGTATATGAACACAATATTGAATTGGGATTTAGAGAACTCATTACCTCTTAAGTAAATCCACATTTGTCTGCAACAAGTTCTATGAAGTACTGCAACTGATTTAAACCTTGCCAAGGATATCGGGTATAGAAATGCAGCTACAGATGTTATCACAGAAGGTAGCTTTTTCTTACTTTACAATTCAAGTCAGTCACACCACAGAAAATTAAACTAAAGAAAGACCCTTTAACTTGAAATTGTTGAGAAACACCTGTCCAATCAAAATTAGGAGGATTTTCTGAACTCTTGTTTTGAAAGATGCCTCCATTTCTTTTAACAAGAACACGAAATATCTTCTCAATCTCCATCTTAATAGCATATAGCATAGCAGCTTTGTATTTCTCAATTTTACTGTCGTGTTTTATTAATGTTGTAAGTTGCTTGTTGTTAAGCATTGCTTTCAAAGCAGCCTTCTCTGGTTCAGCTCTGGACCGAAAGATTTTGGACGAATCGTGTACGACTTGACCAACACGACAGTGTCATCTAAGCCTCTAAACGGGGCGCTACTAGTGTCCGTGCTATATTCGTGTATGAGTCGCGGTGAGATGAGAAATATCAACGAGAAGTTCTCCGAGGTGTTCGGGTACAGGATTGGAACGTTCATGGACGATATTAAGAGTTACACCGAGATTGCAGTGTCGTCGCAAATGAGTCGTATTATCACGAAAATATCAGATTTACTGAGGTACATCGATCAGAGCCGCACTTGTCAGCAGCAGATGGTTAACTATGTAGGCACAGTTCTACCGGATTACCACATTACAAGTTCCTTGTATGTGGTTGGGGATGGTGACGGTGTGATGTGTAATATAAATTCTACCGTAGCCGGATGCGAGAGTCGAACTTGTGTTAAATTCGACGACAGTCACCAATTGCTTCTCGGGGAATACGATCATACCATACTGCATGCATGTCAGTACGTTAGACTAAGCATAATAGATCGTTTAAAAGCGATACATGGCATATTGAATGTTGTGACCGGATCTGAAGCTAATCACCCTACGTATAGCGACAATTTGGATTACTACTTGATTAGCTACAAGGAGGATCCTGCGAATAGTCATCAAGTATGCCATCTTGTCGGCAAGCAATCCCACTATAAGAAAGGTCCTGGTAAGAGGAATGTGCCTGATGATTTGAAGGTGAAAACTTGTTGTCAGATCATCAATAAGGTGTTCACAGCGGGTTCGGGGAGTAACTCGAGATTTGTGAATATACGCAACATATTCTCAGACCATACCAAATTCAAGGATGTTCACGCATTGAAGCTGACTGTGTACAAAGTATTGAGCGATTGGAGACGCGAGGCTCGACTGGGGTTGACAACCATTCCTGACAGAATTATATTCACCAGTCGTTAGATAATATGGATTGAATTTTTTATATATATATATTATATATATTTTACGTAGTCGATATAATTATACTATATTTTATACCTTTTTTTGAAAAAATGAATGCCATTAATCGCTATAGAGAACGAGAGGTATACCATAAGAGGGATAACTCGATGGTTGTTAAATGTGCCGATATATGCGACGGGAACAAGGAATATATTATGAAGCGAATTACGGGAGTGAAGGACTTTTTCAAAAACGAAAAGGATTGTTTAGATCTGTTGAAGTCGTGTAAGCACGTTCCGAAAATTGTACAAACATTTGGTGATAGTTCTTTAACATGGGTGATAATTATGGAATATATTCCATCTAGAACTCTGTTACAATGTGGAAAATTGACTGTGGATCAGATTGAGAAATTGTTTGCAACATTCCAGACTGTGTTAAATATATTGTATCGCGGCGGGTTCGTCATGTTGGATATTAAACCCGATAATATTCTCGTGGATGACGAATTTAACTTTTACATCATCGATTTCGGAGGGTGTGTTCGCATAAATCAGTTGGGACAGTCTAGTCTGGTCTATACTGAAGACTATTTACCACCAGAGTACGAACATGGCAATCGTGTGAGCATCGATATATTTTACAGCATTGCCGTATGGAGCGTTGGTATATGTTTATATTACGCATTGTATGGCGATATTAATTGGGAACTAGAAGATACGACGTGTTTGAGACAAAAACGATTGGTTGACAGAGACGACACGCCGTGTCATAGCAAAAAAATTGTTAGACTGTTGAACAAACTTATGAATGTATATACTTCTCGCATGTCTTATAGTAAAATGTTGAATACTAAATTAAAATAAATGTGGAGACTTATGTATTAGTTTTTGTATTATTTATATCATACGCATTTTACTTAAATATTGATGCGCATACCGGTGTAAACTATATATATATATATCGAACCTGTAGTTTGGATTCAATAACCAACATAATCATGGCGTCCGATATTAGGGAGATTGGTGACATATCGGTGCAGTTTTTGACTGAATTGGGAACAATATGGGATGCTTCTGGTGTTCCAAAACGTCGATCGTTCATAAAATCGATCTTAGCGGAGCGATTTAAGGCCAAGGAATTGTATGAGGACAAGTCGTCTGAAACATGTGGCAAAATTCTAATAGCTAGGTCTAACGATGCTGTAGGATTTAAGCAATTATCGAGGAGGAAATTCATTGATGCATTTTTGTACAGAGATTACACCGAGAGAGAAAAACCGAGTGTGACAACTGCTGCCATTGATAATATGCGTAAATTGAAAAGTATCATAATTGATCGTAACATGGGCAATAATGAAAGGAGTAGAGCTGTAGTAGCCGGCATGTCAATACCCGAAATATATTTGTTAGCCTTAAATACGGTCGATTATCTGAAATATATAGAATGGGCCGAGGTGTTAGTGCAAAAGTATGGACCAAAACTATTCGAAAAGGACGTGACTGGTTTGAAGTCTAAAATGAACACTCATTTGATATTTGCTGCCACATTAAAACTGAAAACAGTTAACGGCGAACGACTAGCTGTGTCATTTTACGAACCGCACTATAACAGATTTTTGAACTTTGCGACCGATATTAGTAATGAGAACGATAATATCATATCGTCGAGTCAAGAGGCTGCTATACGTGCTCATGAAGATGAATATAGACGGGATGTTGGATCGCCCGCTGGTGACAGAAATGGTTTCGGTGGAGAGGATTGTGAAGATGATGCTGAAGAGGATGTTGAAGAGGATGTTGAAGAGGAAGAGAGTAGCGATAATGATAATGATGATGAAGAAGAAGAATCTGTTAGTAAAAGACGTAAATCAGGAACTCCCGACCGTAGTGGTGGTCGTACTCCTAAATCACAGACTCCTAAATCGCAGACTCATAAATCGCAGACTCCTAGATCACAGATTCATAAATCGCAGACTCCTAAAATGACCCAAGAGGAGCTGGCGAATGAAACTCGTAAGGTAATATCACAAACTGCAATTTCCAACCTCGAAGAGAAGTTTTCCGGTACAGTAACACAATCTGCCGACGATGGTAACGATGTTGCTCAGAGAGAATTGCGGAAGACAGTAATAGAACCCGTTATCAATAACACAAGGAATAATGTCGCGAAGGATGTGTGCAATGTCGAATCGAAAGAACTATTCGATAACATACCATTTCCTCTTAAGGATTTGTTCGCCCTTAACGCTGTGGGTTCCTACGTGATGAAATCTGCAGAGGTGATCCACAACAGTCAGGTGACTCAGTATAAGGGGTGTCCCAAGCACACTGTCATGCATAAGATCGGTGGTCCAAATAGTGAGCATCCCGTTGTACAAATGTGCGCCCGCTTGAGAGATCGTCTTGTCGCGTTTAACATAATCGCGTGCAATCGCATAAATGCCCTTGTGGAGCACATATCCTATCTGAGCGATAATGATATGAAGACCTTAGATAAGCTGTTCAATAAGACAGCACACAACAGTCGCAGGTGTCCCAAACTCCAAAAAAACAAAAAGATGAATGATCACATCTGCGACATAGACTGTGAGAATGCCATGATGCTGTCTATAGGATACATCAATGGTTTCGACGGCACATACGCCGACGAGGTGAATGATGATGCGATCGACTTGAATTTATCACAAACGGATAGGGTGAACATTATCATGAGCAAGAACAAATCGATAAAGGATCCTAATCAGAAGGATGTGTATAAATGCTCGTTTCCGAAGACTGGTGGTGTCAGCTCCCAACCCATCTGTAACACAGAAGGTGTTCCTGTAATGAATAGGGCCAATCTGATCGATAACATAGCTTGGCGAGCATCGACTTCGCGCACATACGATAATGCTACGTGTACGTTCTTAACGTATTTGCTAATACATGGAGATTTCACTGTACACGAGATAAATAAGTTCTCCGGCGTATCCATCAGTACACTATCTCATTGGCGTACAGCATATTTGTGGAATAATAAGAAGTTAGATTACTTAGATCACGTCGATGAATTGAAAGATACGATTAATCGTAAGGTTAAGAATGATGATGTGCGCGATAAGCTGTTGGGCATAATAGATACGGATATTGCGAGCGATAATATACGACATTACGACGTCATTAGTAAACAGCGACAGTTGGTAAAAAGTAATAAAAGTTACCAAAAGAAACTACGAGAGTTTGTAGATAAGTACGTAATCAAAAACATAGACGACGACCCCGATGAGGAATATGCTGATGAAGATGCCAGTTTTTTCCTCGACTCAACACAGAATCACATGCAATTGGCCGATACTAGTAAATACAAGATAGTAGATCCTACAAGTTTCGTCATCAACACCAAAAAACGGTGTAAACTCGCAAAGCAAGTCGATACAGCCGTTCCAAAGAAACGGGCACCCAATACCAAGGAGAGTAAACAAACTGCCGAAAACGAAGCTCGCGCAGGAGCCATAGCAAGGGTTGGTAGATTTAAATCTAAGAAATCTAAAACAACGTAATGATCGAGATCGCGAGAATTTGGTAACATTTTGTGTGATGATATAGTTTTTTTTCCTGAAAACACTTCTGAAGATCATTAATTATGCCAATTTGTGTCTATGTTATAATATTATAAGGACTTGTGTTATATATATAGTAATATATACAAAATTTCACCAATGCTACAGCTTTGTTTGTAATACATATAATATAACAGTGTTTATGTATATATATCATGTAGATTTTTATTAGACCATATAAAAAAACAAATAAAATTGTATAACAGTTGTTTGTGACATTATATATTTTTTTAAACTTTCGATTCTTCGTCAGCATCGAGATTTATAAGAATTCCGGCACCAGTTTGTGTAGGAACGCGAGTTTTTTGAGTGGGCATACGGTTTAGTGGTGGAGGTTCAGGTGCTTGATTCAGTTCGTCAAATTGATAATGAGTATCGTCATATCGAGGAGGATCTGTCCGTTTCCGACCATTTTTAATTCTACGTTTAATGTTTCTAGCTGTAGTTCGCATCCTACCTAATGCAGACTGTTTTCCTATTGTGGCATATCCACCATTTTCGCCATCATCATCATCAGCATCTGTGTTTAGTTTATCCGCTTCTTTATCCGATTCTTTCGTGATTTTATCATCTTCTTCTAATTCTTGTGCGTGGAACTTGAATTCTACAGCTCTGATGACAATACACGTTATTATTGTGGCGATTGCTAAAATTGTAAACACAATGGCTAATATGATTCCTAGATAGTCGTGTCTGGTCGTGGCGTCTTTAAATGCGCGATTGATTTCGTCAGATTGTTTTTCATCAGCGATATATTCCTGATAACTCTTGTACATTTTATCGTATATCTGCTCCTGTATACAAATGCCTTCTCCAACACTCACAATATCTAAAAACGAACTGTCTCTCACATTGAGTCTATTGTTGCTCAATTCGATATTTGTGCTAGAAAACGTGATGTCGTCTCCATCTAGTACAGATTTAGATTGTACCACAACAACCGTCCAATCTGCCTTGTTGGCGACTTCTATGGCGTACATAATGTTTGATCCACGACTATCAATATCCGTACACATGTATGCATAGCCGTCGAATCTGTAACAATAAAAGTCCAATCCGTTCGGACTATCCACACATCGATATTCTTGCGATAACATGGGGGCGTACTTGTACACAATAACCATCTTATCATCGACTGTGAGTCTCGAATCCAATCCTGCCGCCAATATGGCAGTCTCTTCGTGTTCGCTATGTACCACGAAAGGTTTGAGTCCTTGTCTCACAGGCACTCTGTTAACTAGATATGCGCATCGCATGGGTACCCTGTTCTTATTTAAAACGCTAACCATAACAAATCCTTTGGCTTGTGGAATGATGTTCGATCTACAATACACCCGCTCTTGTTTTAAAAACACTACAGGGTTAGTTGCGGGTTCGTACTCAGCCAAGCACACATTTGTTAATGCGATAAGGACGATGTGTATTATAATTACGAACATTTTGAATTCTTCAACTGTCGAAATATAGTTGTAGATTCGTAAATATAACGTTCGTTCGATAATCGACGATTTACACAATCTGGCTCTATTAATAATATTTTTGTCTCAAAAGTACCTGAGCTATTATTTTTTAAGAACCATAGTTTAGCCGGACATTGTACCAATACCGTTTCCAATATATCACCGGGATGCACATCTGAATCATCATCTGGTTTTCTTATACGTAAGTTAGTTTCAATGCGTACTCTAGCGATAGATTCTTCTATGGATAAACGGAGGTCGTATACGTAAGGTTGATTAATGAATGGCTGAGATAACCATCTATATAACTTACAATAGTCCATCCGATCATTCGCGGTATACTGCTCGCGTTTACCAAGCAATAATCCATATTCCCCTTGTACAATTCTTCCTTTATCTACACGATTCGTGTATAATATCGGTTCTCGACTTGTCGCTATAGGCTCAGATCCAATATTCAACCCTTTGTCACAAATGGATTGTATAAATTCATACACGAAATTTGTACATTTATTCATATATTCCATATGATCGTAACCATACTCATCTATACGACGGAAGGTGTCCGAGCACGGTCTCCATAAGTCTTGAGGATATTTTAGTGTATACGCATGGTTCACGATGGCCATAATCACGCACGCTGTAATCGTTACTAATGATTATAACCAACACAAGTTTAAAGTCAAATCATTAAAGATGAGCTATCCAGATATTAATATAAAAATTGTAGGAGTCGATAGTTCTTCAATAACATCAAAATTTGACACCGTGGATCATTACATCAACTGCATCCTAACTGACGATTTGACTCCGCGAGATAACTTCGAGCCATTAATCGGGTTCGATCTACAATACTACACAGCCTACGTGAAATTTCGTTTACACAATGATGATTATTTAATTATTAAACCAGATTATATAAACGTTATAGCCGAAGCATTTCAACCGGAGGGTCGCGATACGGATTTCCAGAGAAATAGACATTTAACATTTTCTCGAATAGAGAGCATAACGTTGGGCAAATAGTGTTAGTATGGATGATTTATATTATAAGACACGCATTTACTCATCATGGGTATTCATTATGCAATTCGTAAACTTGATATACATCATAGCATGTTTGTGTGCGTATAACACAACACGAAAACGATATACCAAGAAGGTGTTGATAGGAAAACTGACGTTACAGGTGATGCCTATGGTGGACACGATTTGCGACATGATAACGGGATATAAATTAGACTTGGGTCTAGGAGAGGTTGTAACGCTGTGTGTTATAAGTGGTATAATAGCCACAGCCGGTCTACCATTCGTGATATTCTGGAGGTTTCAATATGTGAAATATGCCAAGCGTATCAACCAAGGTATATATGGTGAAGATATAGAAATTGTTCACGACATGCCCATATCTAAAAGACATTTGGGTTGGAAGACTAGTTTTTTTTATTGGGCAAAACCTTTCCAGCGTAAGAATATTCACAAACTGTTAAATCATAGCGGAGCAGTCAACTTAGTGTTTGGAATATGGACACACAACTGTATAATATTCATCATGAACGTGTGTCGAGCCACAACCATCGAAAGCGATAATGTATCCAGAGTGTGGGACGTGTCCTTCGCATCCATCCTGGGAATTTGCTTTTTTTTGGCACTCATCATTCTAGATTTTTTCATGTTTAGATCCTGCACCCATCACGCAATATTCCATCTCGTTACCGTGGCAATGTTCGCCATAAGTTTACAGGCTGAAATTAACGGGTTATTGGGTTACGACGAAGCTATAACTTTCGTGTTCGTTGTAATAACAGTTCCGGTCATCTTATTGAAGATTATAATTTCGGCATATTATAGAGACGAAGTTTACAGGGATGTAGTTTCCGAATTACGAGCTCAACTAAGATCTGCTAACAACGGACGTAGTGTTGAAGAACATGCTCATAAGGACTAATATTGTATTACCAAATTGTATACTGTAAATTATCATGTTTTTTCCAACATTCGATAACGATAAATGATATGATAGCAAAATTATTCAGTTTTTTTTTATTTTGTATACATGTTGTCAATAATAACGATATGTGCACAGATACATAATGTTTACAAACAATAACAGGTTTGTTGTCTAAGGATCATATGGTATGATCCGGGTCCAAAAGTTTCGGTTTACGAATCGTGATATTTGGACACTTTTCGGTGAGAATTCCATTGTTTGCCAGTTTGTTCTTAATCTCATCGTCGTGTCTTGCGGCACAGATACAAGTTTTAAAAATGCACCGCACAATGCTATCTTCCGGGATTTCATCTAGAAAGTTTGGTGGTATCACATCAATATAATCGGTTGTAAAATCCTCAACTCTATATATCGATATTATGTCTTCAAAAAATTTGCTATATTTTAGTCTATCGACAACGTCAAAGAAGAACGTTACCCATTTTTGGAGGTAGTGTGGTTTGAGATCGATGATTTCCTTGAGTAACGAGAAGTCTGTTCTTGTGATGTAACGAATGGCTGATCTGGCAGCTCTCATATGTGGGTGAATCAAATCTTTATCGTAACCAAAACACACACCGGTAGGGTCGGTGTGTGTTATGCTCTTGATGTGACTTTTGACGAACTGTAGATCGCAATATTCTGTATAGTTTTTACCACCCGGAGAGTTTGTGGCACCAGTCTCATTTTGTAGACACATTTTATCCTTGACCATGTTCAGGAAAGATAATGCACGATGTTCATGATCGTTATCGAGGGTCATCACACCCGTGAGGTCGAAAAAATTATTTCCGATAGCATTACCATCATCATAGTTGCGACATATGCAAAGTCCGTGCAACCAATCTGTGTTTAGTGGTATCGAATTGATCACATTCTCCAAGAAGAATTTACCATTTACGATCCAGGTATCGAGATATTTAGATCCGCATCCGTACCATATACATCCATATATGTCAAACTGTATATGTTGTACATTTTGGGTCTTCATTGGTGTTCTTAAACTTCTCAGATTTGGATACTCTCTCGCCTTATTCGCTGGATGTGAAATTTTCGCAGCAGATACCAATTTATCTTCCTCATTTTTTTCTATATCACACATATTTCGGTTATTCAGTAGTAGTAGTAGTATTGAATCAGAATATGAATCTTAAATGCGAGAATCAAAGTTTATATATAGCAAATTCTCCATGAATTTATACAACGTGTTCGTTTAGTTTAAAGCCGTCACATTGATGTGACGATAATTCTTTCCCAACATTCGATAATATATAAAGACTATAATACCAAAGTTGTTCAACATTTTGTTTTATTTTGTAATACATGGTGTCGATAATAATAATAATACACAGATATATAATGTTTTTTTTACAAATAGTAACAGGGTTTAGTCTCTAAGAATCACCCGATGTAATCCGGATCCGATGGTTCCAGTTTACGAATCATGATATTTGGACACTTCTTGCTGAGCAACCCATAGATAGAAAGTTTGCACTTCATTACATCGTCGTGTCTTGCGGCACAGATGCAAGTTTTAAAAATGCAGCGCACAATACTATTTTCCGGGATTTCGTCTAGAAAGTTTGGTGGTATCAACACGGCATGCTGGACTCTAAACTGTACAACTCTAGCTCTCGATATAGGATCTTCGAAATAAACGGTGAGCTTTAGTCTCTCAACGATGTCAAAGAAGAACGGTACCCACATTTGGAGGTAGTGTGGTCTGAGGTCGATAATCTCCTTGAGTAACGAGAAGTCCTTTCTTGTGGCGTAGCGAATAGCTGATTTGGCGGCTCGCATATGCGGGTGAATCAAGTCCTTATCGTAACCAAAACACACACCTGTGGGGTCGCTGCCTGTGATGCTTATGAGTTTACTTTTGATGAAATCCAGGCTGCAAGGTTCTTCATCAATTAGTACATTCGGACAATTTATCATAATGTCCATACAAATAATGGACATCAGACACAGTTTATTCCTCACCTCGCGCAGGAATTCTAATGCATAATTTCGACGATCGGCATCGAAAGAGATTACACCTTTCACGCTGAAGAATGAGTTCCCGATAGCATCACCTCTATTGTGTTCGCGACATAGGCAAAATCCGTGTATCCAATCACGTTTTAGTGGTATCGAGTTGACCACATGATCCAAAAAGAATTTGTCTTTTATGATCCATTTGCTCAATTTCTCAGTTCCACACCCCTCCCACATGCACTCGTCTATTGTAAACCGCATGTGTTCCACGTTTTCAGTTTTCATGGGAGTTCTCAGACTTCTCAGATTTGGAAAATCCTTGACTATGTTCGCAGGATGTGAAAATTTCGTAAGAGCTAACAATTTATCTTCCTCTTCCTTTTCTAAATTGCGCACACTTGGTACCATTGGCGGTCTGCCACGGCGTGCCAGTATACCGACTTTACGAATGTGTCTGTTTACAGATTTATTCGTTTTACCAATTTTACCCATGGTTGCTCAGTAGTAGTAGTATCGTATCAGAATATGAATCTTAAATACGAGAGTCAAAGTTATATATAGCAAATTCTCGGTGAATTTATACAACGTGTTCGTTTTTTTAAACCGTCACGCTGATGCGTCGATACGATTTTCAAAATTATACACATAATCATGTCACCATCTGTCGCATGGACTATCCTCAAACACGACCACATTAGGTTGTAGGTGTTTGTATTTAAAGTGCGCAATCTTGTATAGTTGCGAGTACATGTATTCTATAAAGTTAAATGCTCCCGATATGTACGATCCCACCACTTGATTGGAGAATGTGAGTTTACCATTCATCATGAGGTACAGACATACCACTGTAAAATCGTGAGGTCGTATGTAAATGTCATCGTCTGGCTCCATGGATTTAAGTGTCGCTTCGATGTATTGTGCGCATATTGGTAGTTGCGATTTTATGTTAACCATGATGGATTCGTATAACAGTGGATCGTATTTATCATACACGCGTCTCTTTAGGGTTGTGAATGATGTTATTCCAGTGTACGTGCCAGCAGCGATCACCGATTCTATCTTGGGATCATATCTACACGGTTCCACATTACATTTTCTCATAAGCACTTTATCCAGATCGGTCTGAGTTTTGTAAGGGTAGCAGGACACAAAATATTTCGCATTGACGATAAATCTCCAAACGCGTCGTCTGGCTGTCAGAACTATATTTGGCGCCTCGTTGTTTATTTTACAAATCTCACCCAATACAATCGATCTGACGATATTGTCTAATAAATCTACATATTTTTCATCATTTATATGGTACATCACACATTTCGGATCGTACAAATGCGACATGGCTTCGAATTCAATGAATTACGAATATGTCCCTATCGACGATTCTAATTATACCAACGACACCGTCGAAGATGAACTTGATGATGAAGTTGAAGATGGACTTGAAAGTGAATTTGGAGATGGAGTTGGAGATGGATCTGATGTCGAGACTGGTGTAGACTACGGATCTGATACGACCGATAATTACAGCGATGATGATGCGGCTGATGCTGCCGATGTCGATACCGATGTTGACGACGATGATGGTGATAGTAATATTATCGATTTGTATAACCGAATTCCTCCAGTTACTAAGCGACAACCGGTATGCGAAGGATCGATGGTTGTCGTCTTACACGGTATGCGTATCGAAGACGATGATAGTTATCACAAGAATTTGATATGTTCGTTCGCTAGTAGCTGGTGGCAGAATCAGATAAATGTTATGAAGGCGAATAAATGTCCACGAGTTAACGCCATACACTGTTCTATAAAGCATATGATACCCGGCGAATGTGTACAGTATTCAGTTAAATCTAAATCATCGAACGCGTTCGTTATTCCACACCAGTTCATGGAGAAACGAATAGTCCCTTCTCTGTCGGATACGGTATGTTTATTACAACATAAGATACTACACCCTTCCAAATACACGATAGTACCAGAAATTCATAAGATGACTAACGATACCGTTTGCGGATTATACCAATATGCATTGTATATCAAATACGGTGTCAAACCCGAACATTGGTCCAATCTGAATCCTGCTGTGGGTCCGGGATCTGATATAAAAAGTAAATTACAGAACGATTGTTGCTGGGCAAATATACTTATTCTGTTGGTTAAATTTAACCAATTCGAACTATTAATGCTCGATCACGATAATTGCACCAATGCTAACAATTCCGCTAGAATTCGTTTAATATACGAGGTGGCCCAACGATGGTTTACCAAAATCGAGCGTGTTGGCGACCTAAAGATGTAGTGAATTTGCTATCCGGTATAGTTTTATTCATGTATGACTTTTTTGTGATAATGTTTTTCATGATCAGATCATTTAAGAGACAACAATGTTGGAGGTTCTTCGCTCACTTGATGAACTGGGCGAATTTGATTTTCATAGTAAACGTGCTCGTGAGCATAGTGTTCATCATCGTCACATCCAGCACCATCATAGATAAAGACTTCAAATTCACAATGGCTCAGTTTATGGTGATGACTACATATACCACCAGATCCATTTTCTTATACCTGGCAGTCTGTACACACTTCTTCGACCAAAAACTCGCATTCGTACATAAAGAAGTTAGCATGAACAAGTTATCGCACAGTGTTGGAAATTTGGAAGCGTTTATCAAGAGGACTCAGACTGGTGTATTTGTGGTGGCTGTGATACTATACAGTTTATTCGACGAGGCCGTATTATTTCCAGACATGGGGTACGAGGGTGCTGACTATGATAGTTTCTTTCAAGTCATACTATTACAAAGTTTTCTACCCTGTTGTTTGATATGGGTATTTTTATTCGCATATTGCTTACATTATACGATATTCATGAAAGGACCTGCTGAGACATTCGTAAATTTCATACCACCCGGTAATATCATATTACTATCGGTATTGGCATTCCCATTATCATTGTGTGTCGTTGGCTTATTTGCATTGCTAGAAGTAAAAATCATGCCCAAGGATATTAATTCATTTTTTTATTCATGTATGTAAAAAAAACATATGATGTCATAGTTTTATATAAATCATTATATACAGTTTCTATAGTTTTATCGTGTTTTATTACACAAAGTTGGTATCGTCGCAATCATCGTCGTCATATATATATTCAGCATCGTCATCACAGACTTCCGCTTTGACATTCTTCATGATGGGGTAACATCCAACACAGGCTTCGGCGATTGTAAATTGATCACAGCGATAATTATTATCCTGAGATGTATCGTTTTTTTTGACAAAGTCCCCGTCTACTAACATCGACATGGTGCATTTGGCGAGATCGTTGTTTTCGGCAATATACATGGTTATAGTTTTGGTTGTAGTACTACACTTGCGAATCTTTAATTCTGCGTAAATCATGCGAGATTCATGATTTAGCATCACCATGGGTATGACCCAATGGTGTACGCTCTTCTCGCTACAGGTGTACGTAATATCCGTTCGAAATTCATCGGTGTAATTATATGCTTCTGCAACGTAGAAGTTGGTAGCATCGTAACAATTCAGACATATGAAACACCTAGTTTTGCCAGGCTTGAACCTATTGTTGTATGGCCCCAAACATTTTTGGAAGGTGTCGTGTATGTCGACGCTCACACTTATCGATCGGTACTTATTCCATAACTCCAATCGGTTCAATAAAAAATAGATAAATGACGGGTTGGAGAATATTGGGTAACTACCGTCATAGTTTGGAAATTTGGTGTAGTACGTCATCAATATATCCGCAATCTCCCCGCAAAAAATGAAGGGGTTCACACACGTTATGTCGCGAATATCGTGTAAAAAGTTCAACAGGGGCGTATCGTACACCAATTCCTTAGCATCGACGATTTGTTTCTGTCTGGTATTGTTCAATACAGTATTGGCTGTGATAGGTAATTGGAACTTGAGTGACTCTATGGCTTGGTCGCATATGCTAGGTTTCTTTCTTGGATCCTTGCTGGCACTCCTCATTGACGAACTGAGATTATCCTTGGGCATAACGAATGTATAAGGGGTATCTATGATACTCTGTTTGAAAATAAATCTATGACAAAAATTCATCACATTGGCGACACTCATCCAAAATATATCTTCGGTTACTTTTTTCGGTACGTAATATTCGTACATACACCACCTTAATAACGGTGTGTCCATGGATCTAAAATTCACATCGGTGTAGTCGACAATTGGTGTACGCATAGAATTAAAAGTGTGTCTTACACCCACATATGCTTTATATGGATGTAGAATGATCTTGGTAGGCTGGCTATTCATATGTTGGTCTGCCACCCGGTCTCGCTGTGTTACCGAAGATGTTTCTTGGGAGTATGATGCACCTGCCTGCATAATTGAAGCTTTCTGAAGGCACCAGTTCTTTTTGATCTGTTTGTTTTTCTTTTTGGAATCTGTAATTAGCAAATGCCTTCGCTACTTCTACTTCTCTCCCTTGTCGACACAGAATTGCAACGACCGGCGTATTTGTAAGCTCCTCTACGGCGTCTGTTTTGTATACTCCGTTTAGACCCAAGATGTTACAGACTTCCCTATTGCTATTGAGTAACTTATAACTGACAGGAGATTTTACAAATCCTGATTTCATGACGTGTTCGTTGTACACCGAATCATCGTAAGACTTTATGTAAGACTTAAAGTGATAGTCGATTTTTTGACAAGTGTGCTGGTTGGATCTCGAGCAAGAGGTGTTGCTAGAATTGAAATGTGAGCTAGCACGTTCAACTCTCTTGCTGATTCTTCTTTCCGAGTTGGAGAATGCTCGCACATCTGCCTTCGCTTGATGTTTAGACATTGTGATCGCGCGTCTGTACGACTTGTATGACCTATATGAATAGCTCGAACGTGTTCGTTTTGTTGTACCGTAGTAATCTGTTACTATTTGGTCATAATTATCTTTATTAAATATTTCTTTTTGATACTATTTAAAATGGTATATTTATCGTAAAAAAATCACTATCATTTGCTTAAAATCTCATACGCATATGTAGACATAATGTACAGGGTATACTTATCGCTAATAGCGATAGTGGTCGCATTTGAATGCGGTGATTGTGCAATGAGATGTTTCTGTTCCAAGAGGGAATACGATTGGGTGGACTACCAGAACGAATTGAACAAGCGTTACTGCATAAATTCGACAACTTACGCAGATAGATGTTATTATTTACCGATGAGCATATTTGATGATAAGGCATCGATTGTACTCAAAGGAGTCGTCGTTAAGGACGATGGTCAATACAGTGCTATCACGGTGTGCGATTCCAATGGTCATCCAACTTTAATCAATCACGAAAATACCAAGGACTACATCGTGACCGATTGTTCAGATGCGCCCAGAAATATAAGTGCAGTGTGCAAATTCAATCCAGACAAGGAAGAAGATCTCGCCGCCCGCGTGCGTCGCTCGTGTCCCAACGTGGAATTTCGCCCATTTCACTTCAAGCCTCGCATGTTAGAACTCACACGCGACGACCCTAGTTTCTTTGTGCAGCCAATTGGGTATTGTAGTGCGAGTTGTGAAGATGCGATAGACGATCCGTCTGTCCGTGGCTTTGTAGTCGTATCAAACACTGGTGATTATAGATGCTTTATAGAGACACCATTTGAGGAAGATGTGTACGATATAACTGACGAGATCGATTTGGGTAACACTATAATCACGTACGTGAATAGTATTAATCGGGCGCCTAGATTGAAACAGTACGGTCGTGCTTACGAAGATTTCGGATTCGACATATACGGGCGTCCTCGTACACCGTACAATGTGAAAGAGCAACATTCGTTTTCTTTATGTGAGCGGTTTAAGATTGAGACTACTCATAACGCCATATCCTCTACTGGTGGATTGATGTTTAAATCTGTTCACAAATCGACCGGTTCTAGTTACTCTAGTAACGGTCGATTAGTTAAAGATTCCGATGCTTGCAATCCTATAAATTTCAAACTGTACGACCCTTACACTTTACGCAAATTTTCTGGTATAATAATACCAATTATCATACAATCTAATACCACCGCATCTACAAGCGCTGTTGATGCTGCTGCTGCTGCTGCTACCAATACTAGCTCAACATCTGAATCATCGATTGTCGCGAGAACCAATGATACTACGACTAATACTACCACTACGACTACTCGGCGACCAGCGCGTGTTGACGACGTATACGAGAAGACTACCGTGCGGCCTGTTACCAAACGGCCCGAATTAGTGTTGGTGCTAGGAGGTAATTTGGCCGATGAACAGAATGCGAATGATATATATTGGGTAATTACAGAACCGCCAGTATCTCATAATATCACGTTTGATAGATGGGGTCGTTGGCCGTGGGATCTGACTACACATTCGCCAGTTAGTTCTGCAAGCTACACCATTGCGTTTATATATTTGTACACTATGTTCGCTATGTGTGCGCATCACGAATTTATGTGAAAGTTGTGCTGTATATGTTTTTGTAAACATAATTTTAATACTCCATCATAACATGTAATTGTAAAAAAAATAAAGGTGATACCAAATTGTTACTGTATATTTTTTATTTGTGGGGAACGAATGTACATTAAATAAGGCATTTTTTTTCACACATATATATCCTTAAAAATCGAAGCTGTTCGAGTATTATTGAAGGTGTCTGCGGAGGGCCGCCCTCCGTGCCGCTCTAATAATATATATATATATACACCGTCAAATGGCTGCCCTCCATTTAGCCTCCGCAGTGAATCGTTAACTTACAAAAAACTCCATCAGAAAGGCCCTTCTTGTTATTTTTGTGTGTGTTTTTGGGTACTCTCGCATCGTTTTGTGACTCCATTCACCACTTACAATTTGTAGGAGGTATTCTATCCCCAAAGCAGTACGGCACATCGTGGTTGCATGGTATAACGTTTGGTTGTTTCGAGTGATAATACACCGGGAATCCGTAGAAACGACTCGTTCCAGTTTTGATGGTGTAGCAGTAGTTGACTCTAAAATTGGACAACACTATCGGATGGTGTATAATCGCCGGTGACCGAGTGTGTATGTACGTACCATTCGACGAGAATGTGACACTCCGTTGGTTCATGGAGAAGAACGATATCAGTAAGTTATTAATCCGTTCATCACCCCTAGATTCGTAAATCCTCCAGTGCTGTTTGATGGGTAGCGAGGTAGCGATTCTATCGGGTAAGATGAACACGCACGTTGCCGATCCATCGCTGTTTCGTAACACATAGCCGTTGTCCTTTTTTAGATGTCTCGATCCGGTACTGGTGTTACACGAATAACCACAGGTCCTAGATAAGTCGATGTATGGGTCGGCAGCCCGCACTACATTGGTGACGAGGCACGTCGTTAGAATGACGATTGTTGCAAGCATGGTGTTGATGTTTTTTTTACGTCTTAAATTCTATGCGGTACTAGTGTTTTAAACTCGTACTGACACCAAAATATCTCCACACCGGACATCTCAAATAAATATAACAAGCTTCACCACACAATCCACACACAAGACCACATCTCGGTTTCTCAAATGGGGAGTATCACATAGGCGAGCATGTTTTAATCACTGTCCTCCGGAGGGCAGCCATCTGACGGTGTATATATATATATATTATTAGAGCGGCACGGAGGGCAAACCTCCACAGCTAATGAATCGAACGCGTTCAATTATTACTCGATATACACCATTGATATCGAATTCTATGCTGTATGATATAACTACCCAACAAAAATCCTCCAATTTGTAGATACATAATGTCGATTGATCGGTATGGGTCTGATAAAAACGATATCGTGGTGTGTGGATATTGTAATGGACATTGGGCTAAATGTGGTTGTGTACATTATAAAAAGGAGAACATTCTTAAAAAGCGCGAGTGGATAGAAAAAGTGAAAACGATGTACTACCGACCTGGTGTTTACATTACTTGTGGTGCCACCGATACAGAGTGGTTAGAATGCGAGTGCTCGACGTTTTGTACCATCACACCCGAAGACGAACTTGAGCACAAAAACTGTACCTGCGATATATGTTTGGAGTGGACAGAAATGCAGAAATGATGATCGGGTTACAACCACATTGACATTTTACATAGCATAGATTTATATATTTGTGTATTATTATTATTATATATAACTAAACCAATCTTTGTAACATTTTAAGTTGTGTATAAAATTTTGCTACACCACAATGCGTGATTTCTGGTTATTGGCACTCATGATCGCGCCAATTGGCGCTGTCATGAAATGCATGTGTTCACGAAGTGCCCACGATTGGATAGTTAATCAAAACAATGATAACCGGAGACACTGTACAGGATCAGTAACTTTTCACAGCCGATGTTACTATTTACCGGTAAATATATTTAATCATCACCAATCTATAGTTTATAGAGGGGAAGCGAGATACAGAATATCACCACACAATTACACAATGGCTAGTAAGCTTGTTAGCTTAATTTGTGACAGTAATGGTAGACCGGCGTTACTACATCCGCAGTATTGGAGTAGTTATACGTTGACCGATTGTCCAGATATGTCGCCAGTTAAACCGAATTGTATGTACAAACCCACCGATATGGGAGCCATAGCCAGACGTCTCATAATAACTTGCGATGGTACATCATTTGTTCCCAGACCACCATGGGATTTTACAGTATACAACACTGTTAAAGACGCTAAATATGTCGTGTCATACATAGGATACTGTGCCAAGTCATGTACGAACGGTGCACGAGGATTTATAATAAGGTCGGATTTTGGTGGCAGTTGGTGTCTAGCCGAAACTCAGTTCGATAATGAAGTATTCGATATTCAAGGTGCTCAGGAGCTTGGTGATGTTATACTTAACCATATGGCGGGGATAGGGAAACAAGGGATTATAAAAAATAATCGTCAAGCGTATGGAACAGTAGTGTATGGCCGTCCTCGAGTTATGGTTAAAAGTTTAGGAACATTCACTTATTGCAAGCGATACCTTATAGAAACGACCCATCGTTCTTACAGTCAACTACCACCACCGACCGGTGGGTATCCATATGCTGGCCCCGGATCTATTCCGAGCACATCGACCATCATTACGACTAGAAGACCACAACAACCTCCAGCCCCTACACAGGCTCCCGCGCCAACAGTCCCTACACAGGCTCCCGTGCCAATATACACACAGGCTCCCGCGCCAACAATATCTACACAAGCTCCCGCAATTACAACGAATACGACTACAAGTAAACCGCCTACCGTCACCGATGCGAGTGGTAATGCTACGACTACAGAAACAGATTGGATCATGGTTCGTGCAGATGGGCCTAGCAATACGACCGATTCAGATTGGTCTTGGACGGACTGGCCGTGGAAAATAGCAGAAGTGTTTTCTCCAAGTTCTTCTAATGCGTTAACCATGGATACATGTACTCAGTGTATATCTTTAATACTACTATATATGAATGCTATATATATGTTATATTAACGATTCTGTATCTGCGAGATACGTTTGAATTGAAAATTGCACAGATAGAAAAAAGACCGACTTTATATCATTTGTATATTTGTGTATTATCTTTTTTTGTATATTACTACACCAAACTTTGTAACAATTTTAGTTGTTATATATAAAAATAAGCTATACCACAATGCGTAATTTCTGGTTACTGGCACTTTTGATCGCGCCAATTGGCGCTGTCATGAAATGCATGTGTTCACGAAGTGCCTACGATTGGGTAGTTGTAGATAATAATCGCAACCGGAAATATTGTAGAGGAAAGGTATCTTTTCAAAACCGATGTTATTATTTACCGTTAAATATGCACGATCGTCGACAATCTTTAGCATATATAGTCGACTCGATGTACAATTATAATACGTCTAGTAGAGTTACTAACGTAATTTGTGATAGTAATGGGAGAATGGCGCTATTACACCCGGAATATTGGTACAGATATACGTTAACCGATTGTCCAGATCAGTCACCGTGTGCATATAATCCCGACGATATCGAGTCGTTACCCGCCGGTCTTGTGAGAACTTGTAACAATGTGAATTTTTACCCCAAACATCCCTCAAAGTTTCTGATATACAACACTGTTCCAGACGCTAAGTATGCCATATCGCATATAGGATTTTGTGCCCCGTATTGTGCAGCTCCCGGAGAAGTGACTCCAAACACTGGATTTATAGTAGTATCGGATTTTGGTGGTAGTTGGTGTATTAGCGAAACTAAGTTCGAGAACGAAATATTCGATCTTCAAGGAATGGTAGGAGTTGGTGACGTTATACTTAAATACATTTCGTCGTTAGGAAAACAAGCGGTTATAAATAATAATGGTAGACAATATGGAACAGTATTGTATGGGCGTCCTCGGATTATGCTTAAAAGTCTAGGAGCATACTCGTATTGCAAGCGGTACAGTATAGAAACGATTCATCGTTCTTATGAAGAACTGCCGCCGACGACTGGTGGGGTACCATTTCCGTGGAACGGTCCGCCACCAACACTAGCTCCAACACCAGCACCACCCCCAACACCTGCTCCAACACCTGCTCCAACACCTGCTCCAACACCAGCACCACCCCCAACACCTGCTCCAACGCCAGCTCCAACGCCAGCTCCAACACCTGCTCCAACACCTGCTCCAACACCTGCTCCAACACCAGCTCCAACACCTGCGCCTCCCCAACCACCAGCGCCTAACCCACAACCTACAACTACTAAACGCACTACAACTACAACTACAACCACAACCACTACTACTACGACTACAAGTAGACCACCCACCGTTACTAATGCAACTGGGGACGATATTACTACTACAGAAAAGGATTGGATAATAGTCCCCGATGACAATCCTAGTAATGCGACCAGCTCTGATTGGACTTGGACAGACTGGCCGTGGAGACTAGCAAATTTATTATCGCCAAGTTCAGCCAATACGTTAACCATGAATGTGTGTAATCAATGTATATCCTTAATGCTATTATATATGAATGCTATGTATATGCTATATTAACTAAATGTTTATATTCATGATACACGCATATTTATTATTATATGTTTACAACACACCATCTCCACAAAAAAAACTCTGCACATATCGTCCATAATGAAGATTACAATATCCATACTGTTAATGCTAATATACATGATTTGTGACACTAGCGCAATCATGATGTGCATGTGTTCGATAAAGGGTTACGATTGGATCGGGATTCAAAATATGCAAAATAATCAATATTGTAATCACAGATCATACTTTAATGATAGGTGTTATTACTTACCCAGCCTTAATACGAATATACACACATCTGTGTTTTTAAACGGGTCCGTCACACGTTACAATACACAAGATGGTACTGTACAGGCACCAAACATTTTAGTTTGCGATTCGAACGGCCATATCGCATTGATCGACCACGAACGTATCAAAGAATACATGTTGACAGAATGTCCGGACATGCCATCGACCATGGTGGACACGTGTAGGATTCGACCCGAGGATGCATCATCGTCACTTAATCCAATTCGTAAAAACTGTGCTAATACATACTTCTATATGGACCATGGTGCTAAACCGGTATTATATTCGAAAAAGAGAGATGCTCAATGGGTTATCCAACCAGTTGGTTATTGTGCACCGTCTTGTCAAAAACAATATGAATCAAAACCGAGCTTTCTCGTTGTATCATCGACCGGTAGATATAAATGTATGACAGAAACTTTGTTATCGAGCGAGATTTTTGACATCATATACGACACAGAATTAGGAAATGTTATAATAACATATGTGACGAGTTTAGGTAGGCGAGCGGGTTTGAAACAAAATGGTGCATCATATGAAGATTTTGGGACAAACGAATATGGTGAACTTCGACAAGTGTTAAATATCAAAGAAATTTTAAGTTTTAAACTTTGCAAAAGGTTTCTAATCGAATCCACCTTTAATGCTATATATTCACCTAATGATATAATCATGTTAACACCGAATGTGTCTAGGTATGACAATTACGCTAGCAACGGTAGACTCGTGAGAGAATTAGATGCGTGCAATCCTGTTGATGATGCGGATTACAACCCTTTAACTTTACAAAGACTTTATAATATTCCGGTACCCACAACTGCATCTACGAAATCTCCACCGTTAACCTCTCCATCTACGAGTATCAGGACTACGACTAAACGTACACTAGTGATTGGTGGAGGAGACGACGATGATGATGATGATAATTCTTGGTTGGTTACCACACAGGCTGCAACTTCATCCACGAACGATGCGTGGGATTTATGGCCTTGGAATCCAGCAAATCCAGCCATATCAGCATCGATGACACATTCGTATGAATCGTCTAGTATCATCATATCACTATATTTGCTGTATATAATATCTAGTATATTGCAATAAAAAATACAGGATGTAAATATGAATGGTAGTTCGTTTTATTTTTTACATACGACATGTTCTAGGTGGTGTAGCATTGGTATAACATGATGGTATTCGATATTGACAAGGTATCGTATTTGGTAATCGCGATTTATAGTATACGTATACGGCTTTAAATGTTCTACCAGTATAACTAGTTTTATGACAATATCTGACTGGTCCAGTCGGTATTAAGATGGGTCTGTATGAGTCCGTTGGTCTTGCGGTGTACAGTCTAGTAGTACCAGATATAGTAGTCACATGGAGGCCTCTCATGGAAAAAAACGACATCAATAAATTGTTCATTTGAGGATCACCATTTGTGTTGAATTCAGACCCTTTTCTAGACGATGTGTTGCGATAATCGTTAATTCCCAGATATACACAATTCCACCCGCCGTCGGAATAATGCAACACGTGTCCTCCATTAACATCTGGATCTAAAGAACCGGTCCCGTGTTCACACGATGTCCCACACCAACCCGCTAAGTCTATATACGGTTCGGTTGGTGGTGAGTTACCTCTCGTTGCTGAACGTTCTGTCCTAATCGTTGTAGTCGTGGTGGGCATTTTTGTAGTCGTGGTGGGTGCCTTTGTAGTAACTATGGGTGCCTTTGTAGTCGTGGTAGGTGCTTTTGTAGTCGTTGTGGGTGCTTTTGTAGTCGTGGTGGGTGCTTTTGTAGTCGTGGTGGGTGCTTTTGTAGTCGTAGGGGTTGGTGTAGTCGGGGCAGGTGCGATCCGTCTAGCATCCCCAAATATCCAACCTGTCGTCACATGTACATTTGTGAATAATATTGTGATAATGAGACATTGTGTGATAAAATTGGACATCTTTGCACATCGCATTCTACAAACACGGTTTAAAAATGGTTTACAAAGACTGTTCGTAAACTGTAAATGTATTAAAATATAACGTTTTACTTAAATATGTACATAACTTCAAACAACGATGTTCGAAAGGAGAGTAGAATATGTCTATATCTCGGCGAGTTTTAGCGATCCTACGATATTTATCAATACACTGTGGAGGACTAGATTTTGACGGTGTATATATATATATATTATTAGAGCGGCACGGAGGGCAACCTCCACAGCTATTGTTATTTAAAAGTCGAACTCTTTCGTTTTTTCACACCATTGCTACCCAACCAAGACATAATAAACATTTACTTTGCTGTGATCGTTTATACAATGACGTCGAAATTTAAACACGAACCAGATTTAAGCAGACAAGGCGTTTTGTATTCGTTTTACTCATCGATAGATGTATCATTTACACAATGGTTTGTTAAAACATTAGTCCAAAACTATTTCGATTCGAGATACGTGTGTTACAGTCTTGAAGATATGGATACGCATTTCTTGGGCGGAATTGGTTATAAACAACCATACAACGTAGCCTGTAAATCAGAATTGACGCATGAAGAACGGTGTATATTTAGATACGACAGGGATCTATTGAATTTTATAGTTGACATTTTATTAGAACCACCGATCGTCGATGCTGATAAAGATTCGACGGGAATTTTCTTACAACTGACGTACATATTGAATTATCTACATATTCCAATACTACACATACTGGTTGTGCTAGATATGTTCGGGACCGGTGTGATCATCAGCGTAGACACGCGAGTTCGTACAGTTCCAGCGGTGGGAAAATATTGCATGGAAGTTGCAACGAAACGTGTTATCGCAACATCGACGGATTTTTTTACACGATTGTCTCCGTGTAAATGTGCCAGACTTGTCTTTAACCAACATTGTGTTAAAATGTGCTTTTCGCAGGACGGTTATCGGTACATAATCGAACCCGCATTTGTGGATGGTCGAGAGACGAAACCTTCGTACAAGTCCAACGCCGATCGATTGTATGATAAATTTACAACAGAACTCATCACATTCGACATGTCCGGTAGGGATCAATTGGCAATTCTTAATAACGAAATCACACAATTTTATCGGGCTGGTCCACACCACGTCCTAAAATCCTTAGTGTGTCACGCCATAAAGGATATGTTGCTGATGGGGAAGAGATTTACCGCACAGGATGCTGTAGTTCACTTCACTCCTTACAATAAGAAGTATCTAGTGCTTAAGACCATAACCGAACATATATCTGTCGGTACGATCGAGATTGCGCGATCCTACAGCGACTATGAATCCGGCACCATATCCGGTAACGACAGCGACTTAGGTTTTGTACTCGCAGTGTACAACATGGCCATGTGTAGGAGTAAAGCTGTCCCTCAAGACTACATAGCTTTCAACTACAGAATATCTAAATGTGAACCTCTGACTCACAAAAAACGAGCTATGCGTGTCACGACGACGGTGGATGGTAAAATGTATCGGACTTGTGAAAAACCGAAATTGTGTAACAGATTGGAAATCTTGCAATACAAAAATATCGGTTCTACATACGGACAGGATTCGTACAATGACTTCATCTACAGAAAAATCAAAGTCGTTAGATCGATAATTGACCACGAACACAAAATATGTGCGGACTATATTGGAAATGTGATCCATCTACCAATCAGTATAGTCGACGATATATGCAAGAGAAACATAATCTTCAAACCCTTAGCCGATTTGGTCATCAAGTACAAGTGCTGCACCTGGTGTAAATACAAACATCTAAAACGGAACACTGATATCAAGTACACCAGTGATCTCAAGATTAACATTAACATAAAGGGTGGAGAACCGTCCATACGAACGAAATTTATTTGTGCAGTCCCACACCTCAAGAAATCGTGTGTTTTTACATACAATCAAATTGGTTTCAAGCTATCGAACCAAAACGTCCATATACAAGGTGTGCAGTACGGCTATACAAACTCTCATACCTTTCGAGAACGGTTTCTACTTCACGAACCGTGTGTTATAAAAGTGGAATCGTTCCCGGTCATGAAGCTCATGAGTGCAGACATAGTTAAACGGGACTTTCTGATACACAGCGAATCGGTGTCGACCAGGGTTCACCCAAACGTTTTGATGTATGATAACACATCGTACCTCATTAACACCATGAGTCCGTACAAAGAATCGTTCGATGAACTACACAATATGATGTTCGATATAGAACTCCGTAGTGGATTACTCCTACCCAAGTATGCTGTTGGAATATTCAAAATTTTATTTCTAACTCACAACCCGGATTACATCAAAGACATAGCTCGCCGTTTGCACATATGCGACCATATGTCCGCCCAACAACCGATGAAATGTTTAGATCAACTATTCCAAAACGTTAGAGATACGTCGCTCATTAAACTGACGACTATCAAATCCAAGAAATTGAAAATTCAACCACCCACCCTGCACGACGAATCTTTCAATCGTATAATAGCCACCAAATATCCAGACCTCTTGAACAGTAAAGAGACTGTTAGTCTGAGGAAACACAAGGGTACCTTTAGCTATCTGACAGTAATTGCACAAATGCCCACAGAAACTCTTAAACACGATGATTACGGTGTTAAATTTATCACAAATCTAGTGAACAAGATTATTAAAACTGGGGGTATAATCGAGTTTCCAGACACCATGGAATTTCTATTGACCATCATGAATCATATATGTTATGAGAAATTTGTGAACGTTAATATGTGATGTATAATAAAACTACTATGTATATTGAATATCGTATCGTCTGATTTATTATAATTATATCTCATAATATAGCCAATCTCACACCGAAACGACCATGAATTGCTTTGGGAACAAGATGTCTGCAGAAGTGACCAATATACGGTCGATCGATGCTGTGGTATTAGGCGATTCGGACCTAAACCAAGAATGTGAGATGGATAATCAACCCAGAGGAATTAAACGCCTCCTTGCAGATATGTGTGGTGACATAGATTATAGCCAATCTGTCTCAAAAGTAAGAAGATGTCTCGAAAGCGATGAGAAATTAGCCAACATAACAACATCTTACAATGCTCTCATCGGAACTATGCGAAACAAAGAATCTATAGGTAAATCTATAGTAGAAAGGGATCTTGTTATCTGGGGAGATATGCGCAACTCGATGAAATCGGATGTTATAGATTGGATTGGTACCGTTGTTATGAAAGAGTACCCACTAAGAGCAACGAGGGGTTACAAACATGAAGATATATTGATGGATAGATATACGGGTACCAAACTCATACACCCGACAGAAACGTCGATCAACTGTATAAACATGATTAACGGAACACCCTTCCTTGTGAGCGATTACACAAAAAATGAAGACTCGATTAATACACAATGGTCCGGGTTTAACAACATGTACGGTGTAGCCAAGAATGAACTCTCGATTCAGTCGTGCTTATACATGTTTGCGATCATGGAAACGAGCTCGAGGTACAAATTGGATAAATGTGAGATAATCGAGTACGTACGACAGTACCTGGAGAATATCAACAAACCGGAAACAGACTCGGCCGACGAATATGTCACAACGCTAGCCGATCAGATTTTCAGGAGATATTGCAATAATATATCAGACAGTATAATGGAAGGAGTTCAAGTTGCAGAACTCCAAGTCGCAATCGATAGATTTGTTGACTATGCGACAGTGTTTAATTGCATACCATACATCAATATACCAACTAGACGAGTTAATCTGGAAGGACCCAACGATGCGTGCTTTTATCACGAACCGATCAGATGTATACCAAATTTTAACGAAGTGATCATATTATCTACTAACGATGGCGATTTGCATTGTTACGACATACGAAATCTGCGAGAAAATGAGTCTGTCATGCGAATGGAATTCGATTCGCACACCTTACACGAAGGAATTGATAGAGCAACTTCTATCACCATCGAGAAATTTGACAATGTGTGTAAGACGGGATACTTCAATGGTTTACTATCGGAAGAAATAGACTTTTCTAACATGTGGATCAATTACAAACAAAACGCTGTGCCCAGACCGTACATAATAACCGATCATCGAACGCAACCTCAAGGCGAATCGAGCATGGAGTCCGAATTAGAAGACTTACAAAACTTCATAACAAACGATGTTGATAAAGACACTCCCGCAGATAAAGAATATCGGCAAAGATTGAGGAATTTGGCGAAATATGCAATAGATGATGATAAATATTTTGGTACCAAGAAGGGTGGTTCGGATAAATCGGGGAACAAAACTAATGTTGTGCACGACCAAATACTCCTAGACAAAAAGAGAGCCTTAGCAGAAAGAAAGATTGAGCTGGAACGCTTAAAACAAGAAGGTCAGCGTGCCAGAGAAATTCAAAAGTTTCAATACGCTAATCGAGCTGCACAATCTAAGATCGATCTAATGAATCTCAAGGAATACGAAGCCTTTAGGCGCGCTCAAAGCAAACTCGACAAAGATACTAACGATTTGATTAAGGAGCAAACTGATACTATGTTGGACGAAATTCGAAAAAAACGTGAAGAACTTGCGAAAACAAAACCAGAAATGGCTCAGAAGATCTTAGACAAGTTGACTAACGATATAACTCCAGGATTTGTTAATCAGCACGCGCAAATCATAGCTGCCAAAAACCAATTTATGAAAAAAGTTGACGAAGATAGTAGCCTTAACACATTACTAGATATAGACGCACTATCGGAGTTGTTGACCGCTACACAACAAGATGCAAATAACCTTAACCATGTCTCGAAAATGTTGTCCAATTTAACGTCGGGATTGGCCACATATTCATCACAAAGCGGTGTTATTGTACAAGATAACGTCGATCAATATTTGCTAGCCGCATTGGAAAATAAAGTCCTCGAAATAATGAATAAGCAATCGGCTATCCTTAAGGAAAATGTCGATGCGACCATAACACGAACCGAGAGGATTTACGACGATTTGGTTACGAAATTAACAGATATAGAAACTATACATTTAAACCCCGCATTATTGGTGGACCAAGCTCAACACGAAATTAACGTTCATGGACTGATTGCTCAAACCGATAACGATGGTATTAGCGAGGGATTGCTCGATGGCGATATTGTGAATACGGGTAATAAAACCATGTTAGTAACATCTGGCGGCAAAACTTACGCATCGCTAGTTAATGCTATCGCCGAAAAGAATCGTGGAATGGTGGCTACAATGAAAGATTTATCATCCAATATGCAACGTGAAACTGCAAATAATTGTAGACTCAAGGAAAAAATAGCAACTATAGAGGCGACGTCTGATATGTACAAAAAAATGTACAATGACTCGAAAATTGTCGAACGATCATTGAACAGTGCGATGAAAAAGGAAATTGATTCGAAAATTGAGAATACCAAAAAGATTGAGCGAGTCCTGAAGGATGTTATCAGTATGGGAGAAAAACTGTACAAGCAAAATGCTGAAAAAACTAAATCTATCGATAAAACGTTCAATCTGATGCAAGACTTATTTACGCAATCGGGAACGATGTGTGAAGATTTACAGACGCAATTGGCCGATATGAACATTAAAAATGCAGACATACATGCCTACAGCGTGAGATCTGTCAAGGATTTCTCCGAATCTCAATCCACTAGATTGGAAATTATGCAAAGTGCACTGAACACATTTCAACAAGAATCTGCTACGATGAACAAACAAGTATCGGATCGACTGTTACAACATAGAGAGTTGAAAAATCAAATCACAGAATCAAATGCGCACGAAGTAATGGATACATTATTTACAAAATCGCTACCCAGCATGAACGACAATTCTTTACAAGGAAACATGCCGGGACCTAGCGGCGTAGCGTATAATCTCGCAACAAACGGAGCTAATGCTACTGGGACCACTGCGGGACCGTCTGGGGCGACAAATCCGGTAGCTACAGCGACCACAACTGGTGGTACACAAACCAAATCTAATGTGGATACCATGACCGAAACATTAGCGGAAATAAAAAAACGAGAACAAGGATTGCAGAGACGACACAAACGTGAACTCAATAGGGTTATTGGGTGCACGGTAGATTTATTAAATGACAAAGTGTCCATGCTTAAAAAAATGGACTCAGTACAAGTTCGAATCCGTGATGGAGTATCGAATTCTACAACTCGGTTCAAACATGTCACATGGGAACCACGAATTATAGACCTTGGTGATAAATCGTATTGTAAAGGAGATATGCGAACCAATATAGATCACAATACGATAGAAATTGCGAGAACGGATCTGGAATGTAAATGGAAATCGTTGGTCGAAAGAGTATTTCCTGTCACCAAAGTTATAACGACAAACGGTATAACGATTCTTAAACGCAGCCGAGTTAACGCCATTAACACATACATCCTTCCTTGTTTAAGACTATTATTTGGCAAATGCAACGTTAGCGCCAATGGAAATTATGTCGTGTGCTCTTCAGATAGTGCAACCGTTGTTAAGGCTGAAGATGTGGAAGGTCGTATGATGGTCGAGGCTATGTTTAAGGCTAAAAATGTGTACGATGAAGTTAAACATGCTGTCATGGCGCATACGCATGAAGATTCCACCTGTATACAAAACACGAATGATGGTTCAGAATCGGATCATTATACATCGGATGACGAATCTACAAATCGACGATGGTATAGCTAAATTGTTGAGATTGTTGTATTATTTATTAATAAATTGTCCACATCGAACATCGATGATATTAACTGAACATCTGTTTGTTACTTTTTTTCACTAAATTGTTAAAACCGTGACAGACACAATGGAATGTGATACATACGACACGTTTGAAGATCTCGCTCTATGTTTCAATCTAGATGGATTAAACGTGGATTTTTATCAATATGTTGCCCCATGGACTTCGGATGCAAACGGACTCGAAATTCGCCTATTTCATTTGCTCCGGAAGGAAAACCTCGATTCCAGTCATATGAGTATAGCGTCTATGGAAGCACTAGAACGGCGGTCAAATATAGCGCTATTGAAATTACAAGGATTGGTATGTTATTCCACAGAACCAATGGAGGTCCCATTGATGGCGCGGTATTTGACAAACCGAATGGTACGTCTCCTCAGTAATCTTACGACAATTGGAAATGTGAGAGATTTTTCGCTCGTGATCAACGAACTTTCACATACCGTCGAAAAGTTGGAGATTACAGCATCGTGCTTATCGGCAGCTCATGATTACGCAAAATTTTTTTTTGAGAATGTGTTTAAACTAGAGAAGGTTGGTATACAACAAGTGCTAGAAACTTTCGCCACTTGCATTACTAAAGTGGCGCTAGGGAATATTGATATTCTCGCCGCATCATTCTCACTTGCATTTCACGACGATGATATTAAAAAAAAGATGGTAGATGTCCTAAAAGGGAAAGATATGACCTACGACTTGATATTTAGTACAAATAGTAGTTCCGGTAAGATATACGAAGTCATATACCCACTACGGAAGCCAATTGCACAATACATCTTGTATTTATTACACAGTGCACCTAATGGTGCCGCGATTGCAGCAAGTGAAACTGTCATAGACGGCATGACGTTTCATCTGATTAAAGATCAAGGGGTTGTAGAGTGGGCCTCACAATGCATGGTTGTGTTTGGGAAACTGAACAATTTGAGTCCGATATTCAATACTGAGGTTGAATTACCAAATTATGTTACTACAGAAGGATTGTACGCGTATACGTTGCGTTTGAACCACCTGGTCGACCATTTATTGACCAAATTTGATAGTCAGTCGACAATCGGGATGAGTGATGTCGATAATATAAAAACTATTGCAGCAGCCCTCGGATGTGACCCAAATACTGTTAAAACCGAAGCTCATATTGTTGAATTCATACACAAATTTGTTGCACAAATTTCACAACAAAATATGAGTATAACGGAATCCTATAATCTATACAAAATAGTGACAGATGAATTATCAAAAAAAAACTCGGAAATTCATGAACTCCGTACCGCATTGGGTGAGTCAAACAATAAATATCTACATATCGAACAGAATAACCAAGATCTATTAGAAATTTCGGCTAAATGTTTGACTAAATTGAATGGTGTCGTTGTGAACAATAGTGCACGAAGGAATAACAGGCAACTAAGCGACGATAGTTTAGAATCTGCTGTACATATAGCGTGTACAGAAATTGAAGCGTTATTTAACGCGAATGTAAAACTAAAGAATGAGATTGAAATTACGAATGCGCGAGTAGGTGATACACAAAGTTCAACAAACAAAAAGACAACGCAACTTCTCAAATGTAAATCAGAAAACACAAAACTGAAAAATGAGGTAAAAACATTAACTAAGCAATTACGATTGGCTGAAGAGACCGCTATTTCAGATTCGAATATATCGAAAAATGAGAATCGTAGATTGTGTACAGAGTTATCAGATGCAAATGCGATGATAGGTGAGCTAAATACCGAAATTAGTATCAGAACTAAAAATATCGAGGAGTTTCAAAAGAAATTCGAGGATTTACAGACTAAGGCGAACATTTTCGAACAGCAATTGCGAGACTCGAATAAGAAAAGTATGTCCCTTCTAGAGAATAATGTCACTTTGACCACGAAATTGACCACACTTGACGAAGAGCACGAGAAGCTCGGTCAGGCGTATAATAAAGTGCAAATAGATTGGGCAGACGAAACGAAGGAATTGCAGATCAAGTTGAAGAAGGCTGATGCGAACAAACTTGATTTACATAAGCAACTCGATATAGCCGCAAACCGAGTTATCGGTGCTGAAAGAAAAACGGAAACCTATTCTCAACAGTTAGAATCCACTACACAATCTTATAAATCGACGATCGCTAATAATAACGAATACAAAGACAGACTAAAAGAAACAAATGATCAATTGACAAATGTACAGGAACTATATGATAAATTACAATTGAGTTCGGGAGATACTATTCGCCAGTTAGGTGAACAAGTAAGTAAGCAACGGCGCGAAAACGAGATGGCCGTGTCACAGTGTAATGCGCAATTAAATAAGATAAATAAAACTAACGAAGAGCGTGGTAATGAAGTTCTCAGATTACATACTGAACAAGATATATTGATAAATGAAAAAAAAAGCTTGGTAATTAGTAATAATGCCTATGTTAAAGATTTACAGAAATATAAAAGTGATAATGGAAATTTGCAGGAAAGATTGAGTAAAGCTATGAAACAAGCGCAAAATTTAAGCAGTCAATTGAGTACCACTAGCGAATCATTGTCCAATGAACGTGAGAATGCTAAACAACTTACAGAGAAATTGAATAATTCTAACGCCACCATCGAGCAATGTGGTGTGATGTATAGTGATTTGGAAAAAAAAATGACGGAGTTAAAAACAAGAAATGGGAATTTAGAGACCAGAATGAACCTTGCTCTTAGCAATTTTCAAACCGAACAAAAAAATTCGATTGAGAAAGATCGAAAAATTGAGGATATCCAATCGCAATTGAACAATTTGCAAAGTGATTTACATTCGAAGAATGAAGAATATAAATCGCAAACTGTACGATTGGCCCAACGATCTACCGAGTTACAAAGTTTAACAAAAAACAATGAGAAGTTAGACACAGATTTAAATACGGCTATAAAAAATTCTGGAGAATTGCAATCCGCATTGGAGACAGCTAATTGCAATTTCACGGGGTTGCGATCCGAATTAAAAAATGCACAAGATGAGTCGACACGATTAAATGCTGAATTACAGAAATGTAAACAGGAATTGGAAATTGCGAAAGCTACCTCGGGAACAGTTAGCGAACAAGTGGAAGCATTAACCGGTCATTTAAATTCCGCTAGAGAGTCATTAACCAATGAATGTGATAATACTAAAAAACTTACAGAGGAATTGAAAAAATTGAACGGTGAGCTTAATCTATGTAACACGAAGTGTGGTGATTTGGAAGAAAAATTGACGGATTCAAAAACAGAAAATGGAAATTTAGAGACCAGATTGAACCTTGCTCTTAGCAATTTTCAAACCGAACAAAAAAATTCGATTGAGAAAGATCGAAAAATTGAGGATATCCAATCGCAATTGACCAATTTACAAAGTGATTTACATTCGAAGAATGAAGAATATAAATCGCAAACTGCACAATTGACCCAACGATCTGTCGAGTTACAAAAAACAACAGAACTCAATGAGAAGTTAGACACAGATTTAAGGACGGCTATAAGCAATTCTGGAGAATTGCAGTCCGCATTGGAAATAGCTAATCACAATTTGACGGGGACGCGATCCGGATTAAAAACTGCACAAGATGAGTCGACACGATTAAATACTGAATTGAAGAAATATGTACAGGAATTGGAAATTGCGAAAGCTACCTCGGGAACAGTTAACGAACAAGTGGAAGCATTAACCGGTCGTTTAAATTCCGCTAGAGAGTCATTGACCAATGAATGTGATAATAATAAAAAACTTACAGAGGAATTGAAAATATTGAACGGTGAGCTTAATCTATGTAACACGAAGTGTGGTGATTTGGAAAGAGAATTGACGGAGTTAAAAAAGAACAATGGTAATTTACGGACCAGATTGGACAACGCTATTAGCAATTCTGAAAAAGATCGAAGCGATTTGCTCAAGAAAGATGAAGAATTGAATTCTATCCGAGTACAATTGCAAGGTTTGCAAGATGATCAACTCGTTCTTGTTACAGAACACCAAGAACAAATTGTGCTACTTGAGACAAATCATGCCGATATACAAAAAACAACACAAAACGAAAATGAGATGTTAGAATCACAATTAATCAGTGTTCGATCAGAATTAAATGAGCAACGGGATGGTTACAATACCACCATATCACAGTTGAATTCGCAATTAGATATGCTGACGAGTGAGAACGGATCATACGTTAATGAGATCGCCAAATTAAATGCTGAACATATTAAGTTGACGGAATCGAAAAAACAATTAGAAGATGCTAACCATAGCACTGGAAGTACGGTTGAATATTTACAAGGTGAATTGACTAAATTTAAGCAACTAGTGGATGCTTCAAACGATGATTTAACTTCCACTGTAAGAGCATTGGGTGCTGAGCGTAAAACCACCAACACCCTTACAGAGGAATTGGATAAAATTAAAGCTGATATTACGCAGCTTAACGATCGGTATGGTGAGTTGGAGCGAGAATTTATCAAGACTAATGGAATACTGGACCTGTCGCGTGGTGAAGTACGAGATCGTGATATGCAAATTGCGCAAAAAAAAGAAGAATTAACCAATTCTCAAATTACTATATCGGCATTACAACAACAATTACAAGAACTGACAGATTCAATGTCTGAACAGGTTGGTAATTACGAAACACGTATCGGAACCCTTAATGTGGAAAACGATACGTGTAAAGAACGTAATACAGAGTTGCTGAATAATATTAGATCATTGAATGAGACGTTAGAAAGTCAAATAACAGATCATAATAACAAATACAGTTTTTTACAAAACGAAATGTCGACTATCCAACAACAATGCGATATATCTCAAGAATCTGTTACTAAATTACGTCAAGACATTTTACAGCACGAGCGAAACAATGACCAGTTGAGTGAATGCAATGCTTCGTTAAAAAATCAATTAGACGATCTCCGAAATCAATTTAACACATTGACAACTGGTAATGAAGGGAAAATCGGGCAATTGGATAATCTAATTGCACAACAGAGTGCTACTAACACGGCTTTAAGCCAAAAAAATGAAGACATGATGCTCGAGACTAATGCGTTGACTAATGCAAATGCAGGATTGTTAGCTACATTACAAGAATTGAATGAACAAAACGCAAAATTTAAGGAGGAATTTGATAAATATAGGTCGACACTCCAGCAATTGACGTCAAAATTGACCAAATCTGAACAATGTATAAATGAATTAAAGAAGAAAAATACTGAACTAGAAAACGAGGTTAGTACGATTACTACAGAAATGAATGAACGTATTGAAGCTGGAAGGGTAGCTAACGAGAGCGTGTCGCAACAACTTACGGACCTGCTGGATGATAAGCGAAACCTGGAATCGACAAACGGATTACTCGAGAAACGATTACAGGAATGTGGTACGGAAATGAAACAATTGAAGGAGAACGTTGGCGATTGTGAAGAAATACGATCACGATGTGTTGAATTACAACAAACAGTATCGGATATGACGGAAGTTGTGAGCCAAAAGGAAATTAATATTCGAGAACTGGATGGCAGAATTGAATATGACAAAGGTGTGCTTACGAACCAAGCAGATATGGCATCCGCCAGGATTAACAGTTTGATCGAAGTATGCATTAGATCATATGATTATTGTGCCACAATTTATGGATTAATATCTGAATTAAACGTGGAAATACTCGAATCGCCGTTCAATGGTATCAAATCGTTTGAGCCAATATCCCAGAGTCTTTTCGATCATGGCAATGATACAATCTATAATACCTTAATGAATAAATTTGACGACATGGTATCGCCTGCAAAAAGAATAGTACAGACGTTAAAAGATAAAGATGCGGATATAAAGAATGAACTAAATAATGTTAGTAAACAGTGCGGTTTTCACACAACACCAACATTGACCGCTTCAAGATTGTTATCTTGGGCTAGTATAATATTTAGTGCTATACGAGCTCGCAAAGAGAATTTCACGTACAATAGTGTGGACGAATATTGTAATTCCGTTAAAGAAGACATCGTAATATACACCAGTAATATCGACAGGCTTTTGAAAAATGTTAAGGGATTTAAGGACAGACTGTTAGAATTAACAACGAAATTCCGTGAGCATATGTCATGATATTGGCGATTCTAACTATTTGTTAACAGTTTTTTTTTAACTGTTTAAACTACATCCGTTAATGTAAGTTTCTAGTTTTCAACACATATTCGTAATTATGTCGAACGAAGTTACGGATAGTGTGGATGTAAAAGTCGATTCGACAGCATCGATAAACCGAGACTCTCGGCGGATAGATGATGCTGTAGATAGTGAAGATGAACTAGAATTTGAAGATGCTCAGGGAGATCAAGGGCTAGAGTTTGATGATGTGTCGACAGGTTCACAATCTGTACCAATTACTAGTCAAAACTTGAATCCTAATAATATACCTAGTGAAACAGACCTTCATGTAGCATACCAATCGCAACCGTCTAGTGTAGAACAGGATGATTCGCAGATACCGAATATTGAGTTTACGCAAGATTCTCAAACTAGCGAACCCTCTCAAGATACTACTGTTATAAAAAATTATAATGCGGGTGATCAACAATTCGAGAGTTCTGAATGGGACGATTCTACACAAAATAAATCTCGATTAGTGAAGGCTATATTTTCAGAAAATGACAGTTCGCAAGATGTAACGAGTACGCAATTGACCAATCCATCCGTCTTTTGTGAAGACAGTTTGTCTAACGCTCCATTAGAACCATATGTGGAACAAGAAGGTGTGAATGTAATTGGTGAAACACAGGCAGATTCGCAATTGGGAGAACTAGATTCGACTCCAGTATCGGGCACTTCGTATGGTAAAATGCCCAGTTCATATCAAAGCAATGATGATACACTAACAGATAGTGCTTTTCAGCGTCTAATGAACAAATCTAATGAATCACAGTCCAGCACAATGGATACGACGGTGTCTCAAGAATCCAGTCCTTCCGTTTTCATGGTAGGAGAGGCGTATGGGATATTTACGGGCGGTACTTATTCACCAACAAATGATAGTAATACGTTAACTGGTGGTCAAATTCCTAACAATTCTCAGACAAATTTTATAGCCGATAAAGAATCGCTAGGTGGTAAGGTGTTCGAGGTAATGGACCACGTGGACGATATCGATAATATACTTAGTGACCTTTCCGAGCTGGCAAATACTGATTCTTTACCAGATGTATCGACGAGCGGTGCGAATGAACATCAATTTCCAGATAACTGTGTTATGCACAATAGTGATAACCATAATACAGGTGAGAGTATGGGTGACGATGGAGATGATGATGAACATATGCATTGTGAAAATTTAGATAAATCAAAAATCAAGAAGCAGAGGTATGGTGCGGTTAAGAGTCGTAATCGTAATGGTGATGATTCTGCCGAGGAAAGTGAATATGTTGCATATAATGGTAGATCTAAATCTAGATCTAGGTCTAGGTCTAGGTCTCCGGCTAAGCGCGATAATGAAGATGATAGCGATACGCCTAGAATATCTATACGTAAAAATGCCACGAATACCAATAATGATCAGACACATACTGATGTTAACCAATCGCCCAATTTGCTAGATGTAGAAGAAGGAGAAATTGTGTCAGATATAACTACATTCCAACCCCCAAATCTCGCGGTATCTTCTGCGACTAGCACATCTGCCACCAACGCGTCGACCACCAGCACATCACTTCCCACTGAATTGAACATCGTCGTACCGACTTTCACCGAATCGGGCACCACCCCACCGCTTTTCAATGAATCGGTCATCACACCATCGTCTACCACAACACCGGACGTGACATCACCATCTATCACTGCACCGGACGTGATATCACCATCTATCACTGCACCGGACGCGATATCACCATTTAGCAATACACCGGTCGTAATAACATCAACCACTAGCCCATCGGTCGTGAATTCTGAAATGTCAAAATTGACACCTGAGACACCGATTACTCAATTTTGCGATGCCGATCCTGTAGTGGGTGACCCATCCCTTACAGTGAGTGAACCGTCGGATGTGAGAATGAGTGGTGATCATTCATTAGACAATTGTAAGCGACCTTTGGATAGTGATGCAGAAGAAAACGATGTCGATAGTAAGATAAGAAAGATAAACGAGCGAGATGACGATGAATCGAAATTAGTCAAGCGATCTCATTCACACACATCTATGATTACCGAACAATCGTCCGTGATTCGGGAAGAACCAATTGTGTCTACCCAACCATCACGCGCAAATCAGCAACAACTACCTACTTTTCAACAATCGTCCGCAACTCCTTCACAATCAGATACGCGTGTCGTACCATCACCCCCAACTCCTCAACAACAGCATGCGTCTTCTCAATCATCGAATCGTCATTCGAGTACGAATTCTCAATCATCGTCTAAAATGGACCAATCGCCATCCATGCATAGTGAACAACAATTAGATGCATCTATCCTACCATCGCCCACACTTGATCAACAATTACCGTCCACATCCGATCGACAACCACTTATGTCTGAACAACAAAAATCTATATCTTCAAAAGGACAATCTGTACTTGAAAATATGTCTAGCACACAAACACTCATAAATACCAAATTACAATCGACAGGTCCAATCCCAGAATTATCAAATGAACAGCCGGCTGATGTAGAAATGGAAGGTTCGCCCGTACGTAATACCGACAATAATAACTGTGATATATGCAAAGATAACCTTAACTGCATTAGAAGGTTTGCGCGTAAGGGAGTGGGTGAATTAACTGGTGGAACAATAAGTACGGATAATGTTAAAAATGGTGTGCGTTCTACACTTTGGCACGTACAGTTATATGAAGAGCAATTACAAGCGATATATACGATATTCAAATCCGAGACCCAAAATTATGCGAATCATTGTGACGGAAACGTTTTTGGAGAACTGTTAAAGGCTCTGGATAATATGGTTCATGCGGAAAAAATGGACAATACACCTTACAACATATTTCGAAACCGTATAAATAATCGTACAAACGATGAACATCGGGGTACAGTCATCAATCGAGTCGCTGCGACTCGTGGATATGGTGGCAGGTATGATCAATATGCGGAGTCCATATCTGTCTGCGAATCGATTAAGAAAGATGTGCAAAATTACGTCGATTATACCGTAGAGAAAGGGACATCTGCACAAAGGTCAAAAAGAATAGACTACAATTATATCGGCACGCTAGCGATGAATTGTTTTAAATACCAAGTCGAATATATCAATTTATTACTTCACAGCCATTCTTATAATAGTGTAGTGATGGATGCGGTAATTGAAAGGATCGACAAGTGTGATGTTGTTGATAAGTGGCGAATGTTTAAAGACACACATAATAAAATGGATGGTCGTTGTAACCGAATCGAATCGGCTATGAGTGCTACTGGTAAAACCCTATCAAATTTGCCGGTGTTCCAATTATCGAATTCGGTTAGTACCACAATGCTACCCGGCGATATCACTGTTAATGTACAGAAAACTAAATTGGATCACAGTTATTATGCATCTGTTAAAAATAAATCTAGTAAATCGAGTCCTGATGATTATAAGAGTCGGTGTGAAAGGTTACAATCGGAGATCGAGCAGTTAAATCGTGAATCGAGTTTTTGTAAATTACAACACCAAGCTGCTACCCAAACTCTGAACCAACAACGCGCCTTTGATGCCAAAGAACATAAAGCCGTATCGGATAGGCTGAAAGAGGAAGTCGCTCGTAATAAGAATCTTACTAAACAAATTGATGCTGCTAACGACAAAATAAGAGGTTTAGACAAACAGATCACTTATATAACTGTCAACCGTGATAATTTAAAGGGCCTATATGAAGAAGCTAAATCACATCTTAGTAAATTGGAAGGTCGATACGATATATTGAATAAACAACAACAAGGTGGTGGCAATGGTAAATGTGGCAATGGTAAATGTGGTGGTGGCGGATGCGGTGGTGGCACGAATATAACCGATATAGCGAAATTGATAGAAGTGGTTAGGGCCGAGCATCGTTCCGATAAGAATAGTTCGTTAGATATGGGTAAACTTATGGAGGCTATCATTAGTATCGTACAGAGTAACAACAAATCGAAAGACCGAGATGTTCCAAAATCTCAGCACGATAATAATAGCAGCAACAACAACGAGTTATTAAAGTATATAATGACCACCCAACAGCAGTCGCAGGATTCGATGATGAAAATGATGACTACATTTATGACGATGAAACAATCTAACGAAACCGATCGGTATAGAAGACACGATGATTCAGAGTTAGATGTACTGCATAAATTTAAGAAATTAGAGTCGTTAGACCTGACTAACGCAAGAACTGTACAAGATATGCTTAAAACTAACACTAACAGCTCCAACGAATGTGCGAAACTTCAATTTTCGTACAATGTGGAGGCCGGTACCACATTAGTACCAGTTCAATTAACATCTGCCAATCCCGAATATAAACGATTGTTTTTGGAGGCATGGGAAACTCGAGTGACGAGTTCGGAGTCGTTCTGGTTAATTAATAAACAGAGGGATGTACTGGAATACGCAAAGCATGTGATTGATAACATCGATACTTTCAAAACATACATAAGGGTTATTAAACCAATTTTGGAAAAACGCGTAAAGTTGTGTGCGAGTACCGGGTGTGTAGACAAATTTCTATTCCAAACGGGTCCCAAGTTTGCGTTGAGGTGTATAACTATACCCAACTATAGATGTCCGACACAATTTGACGAAACGACGTCAGGTTCGATATGTAGATTTTTCATCCTGCGCCCATTGAACGCAACCAACTCCGTTATAGTGGACACATTACAATATATGTCATTGACTAACAAATTTCCTAGTGACGCGTGTTATTGTGAGTATGTAAACACTGTATTTCATGGGACGTATAGCGGAACCTTGACAGCCGATGGTAGTAGCACCATGAGATCATTAGGTTTCAATATGTACGATATCATACCAGACTCGCATATGAGGGAGATTGGGAAAGCGTCCACAGGCATGTTTGAGACTACAGGTCCGGTGATAACATTTAAATTAGTTGAAGATACGATACAACGTCGATCGATAGTTGCTAGTGTATTAGACTCCTGCGGCTTCGTCTCCTCGCACATTCCGTCCAATATGAATATCAATATGTTGGTTAATTCTATAAATACGATACTATCCGATGCTGCCAGTTCTCGTGACACGAATCATACCGCTACCATCGTTAAAGTCTCTAGGATATTTTTGGAATTATTAGAAAGAGAAATTGACAATGTAGAAACTATAGCGTTCAGAGTTAAAACTACGAATCGGTATAAGTTAGATGTTAGTGTAGAAGACATTTATACCGCATACACTATCGTATGTGCCGATGAATCTATTCACCATATTAAAGACAAATGTTTGTCTTGTGTCGCGCATATATTCGGCATCGATGTTGAAAGGATCGTCGATTTTGCGAATGATAGATGTCCTCATTCGATGGAGGCTGAATATGATTCGTAGGTGTAATATAATATATTGTATTGTTATATAATAGTACACAATTAGTTATTTGTATACATTATAAGCCAAAGTTTGTTACTATTACGTTAAAATATAATAAACATATTGTATGATGATATATTGATTTTCTTTATTCTTACCAATCGTTACATACATATATTCACAAGAAGTCTAAAGACATTTTAAAATTGGTATCGTAAGACAGTGGTGATTCTCCATAACATAACAACTCTCGACGTTTGCAAAACATCATACTCTTGACGATACAAATAAAAAGTAACAATCCCCCCAGAGTCCCCACGACACCTACGAATAATGGTATCGTTAGAAACGTGTTGTTTTGTGTGAGCACGACATTGGTGGTCGAAGTCTTGTCGTTTGACACATCGACATTCGATATTGGTATGTATCCGATTCTAGTAACACTCGCGACAGTGTTTAGTCTAGGTTGCAATGAGTTAGGTTTGAAGTGTTTAAAGCGGTTGCACCTGTTGTACTGCTTATTATCTTCGTCGTCTTTGTGCATATATAAAACTTTCCGATCCAATGTTCTCGCGAGTGCATTAGGTGCGTCTCCAAATGTACCATCCAAATTTTTAACTATCGGATAAATGTGTTTGTTAATATATTTAGTCCATATGACCGAGAATTGGAGATCGTTTATATATTCCACCACTCTAGTAGTATTAGCTCGTTCTAAAGCCACAGTGTAACATACGATTTTACCGTTTACAAATACGGGTAAATCCTCACACGTAGATCCGCACATGGCATTCTCGCGCCCAATTTGATACACTTCGTGACCATGTTGATAGTGTAAGTGGAGAGATTTAGTCGCGACATCACCCATTTCAATGCTAAATTTTCCAGTGTTTGCGAAAACCCCATCAATGATTTCGTTATCGTAACAAATTTCAGATACCGGTCTATCATTCATGCATTGGGCCATTGTGAAATCCACCAAGTTGGATATGAATGTATAATCTGTACCCATACATACGCTCTTAAGAATCTCCACACCATACGGAATTGCGCCGTTAACATATCCCGGTCTGGTCCAACTCGTCATGGTCACTTCATTCGTGATATTGTTGATTGGCGGATAAAAGCATTCACCATTTATCAGATTTCGTCTATTAATGCCGGTCGGCGTGTTTGGTTTAACGTTCGTGATACATAAACAGTCGTATGCAAACGTATAGTTCATCAGTGTAATCAACACCGCTATATACACCAGGTTATACATCTTTACACAAAAAATCGAATCGCAAATGTTTCAGTATCGAGAGGTTGATGTTCATGAGTTATTTTACACAGAATAAATATATTTTTTCATTCGATCGTCGATTCGCAATCTGCTACGATACCTAACATAATGAGGTTCCACAGTATTTACAAACGGATCTCTAGGATTCGGGTTGGGATCTATATTGACTTTTCCGTATAAGTGTGGATATGGGTAATCGACAGAATCGTCCCGTGGAATAACTGTAGAATCCAGATATGTTACCATTCCTGTGAAGCCGTTATCGCTCTTATAATGTTTAATATCGCTGAATACACATCCTTCCATTATACTCCTGGGTTTGGTACAATTACGCTTTCTATACATTATATCTCTAGTGAAGTAGTAAAATTGACCGTACGCACAAACTGCCGGTCTAACGACGTCTACTCGTCTAAATACTTGTGCTACACGATCGATATATATGGCTTTCCAACGTCTGTACGCCACAACATCTTTGGTTGGATCAGCATCGTTTGCCGGTGCATAATAGCATTGATTGAGATAAAACGGTGCATATTTAACAGATCTGTACCCGTAGTCAGAATCTACATTCATCGTATTGATATTTTCTATGCAATAGCATACATGATTTTCGGTAGCCGAACCATACCGAAGACACCCCAATGTGCATAAAATAACAAAATAGTATATGGAGTTAGTCATTTTGTATTTTTTATAGCGATATCGTATATACACAATAATTTCATGTTAATAAATATAACAAAAACACACACTATGGTATATTCAACGTTTAGTTTCATGGCAAACATTCTTCCTCAGACTCGTACGGTTTATCTTTTCGTTCGGCAAATTTAGCTCTGTGTGTGACACTCATATTAACCACACTATCATCATCGTCGTCATCAAATTCGTCCCGTGCAAATCCACCATCATTAAAGATTGGGTTGTTCGGATTCGTTGTTATTAAATGGTTCGCAACCTCACCATTGCTGATAGGATGTTCGTACTCGTCATCTGTATCATCATCGTAATCGTCATCATCATCCCCATCTAGTTTTTTATATCCGAGATACTTATTCTCACGAACCATTTTGACAATCAACGCTCCGATAATTACCGCAGTGAGACATCCAGTTCCTATTAACAGTACTAGCCAATTAAATGAATTTTTAAAAAGGTTTTCGTTCTTTCTGAGTTGCTCTCGTTTATTAATGATATTGTCCGAATGTGTCGCAACTTTATCGTGTTCTTCCAACCAGTCTGAGATCGTATCCAGATAAGTCTTACCAAATCTGTTACCGGTCATTGCCCCATCGTATACCGGTAGACTCCCATCTGGATAGATGAACACCTCGTTTGTTGGTGTAACAATTCCTTTTCCGCGATAACACTCGTCGAAATGTGTGACTTCATAGATCTTAATGGCAAGACTTTCGTCACACGATGCATGCGAACACAATATTTCGGAACCCGAGACTTTAGGGTCTCTGGCTATAATGAATTGTTTGTGTGGATATATGGTTCTATGAACATCGAATAATAATTTCGCTGTCATATGATCCCCGTCGATATCTGGGAATGTGACATCATCCGCGTCGTATATTGTGCTAAAGCACCGTTTGGTCCCGTTGATGGTCGCTAACATATCGACACACTGCAATCCCCTGTTGGGACATCTACATCCAATATTTATCGACATTTTATAATTTTGATACACGGTGTATGAACTCATTCCCACATACTTAGTGGAAGTGTGTTCTCCCAAATGAGGTTTGAAGTTGAAATGAATGACCGCCGGATACACCTTGGTCTTCGAATATGCTGTAGCCTGATCTGTAGCGTAAGCGTTTATGACAGTGGTGGTTTGGTCTTGAATTCGACTGAGTTTTGGTACTGGCATTTCGAAACTCGTAACGGTGTTCGATGCAAAACCGCAGTCTCTCAAATTCAGAGTGTGTCGTGTACCGCATTGAACTCCCGTATTGTCACAGAGTTTAAAGGTGTGCGCCGATTGTCCTGAGAATACCGACAGGTTAGCTTTGTTCATGCAGTATAGTAGGCCTCCGGTAATGTTATTTCGTATATCGTAACTAGCCATGAAAATGTTCACATGTTTCCCATCAGCATCGACTGGTAGTGGATAGCATCTACTAATCGACGATTTATGACACCCGTTAAAATCCGGTTCATCCGGACATAAGCACGGCACCAAAATTGCGTTAATGGTGCCAAATGCAACAATTAAGGTTGCAATTTTAAGTGTCGATATCATCGTGCGGAATACTTTGGTGTCAGTATCGTATACGTTATTTTCCGATACAATTTAATAAAAAAAATCACATGAGCGGTGCTGTATTAAATATTACATATTCATTAATAGTTCGGATTCCGCCAGTGCTAATTTAACGTTTACGCGTGGGTTAGATTTAGCAATCGTTTTGATAGTTTTGCACATTGAACAAGGGAAGTCTTGACTTTTAATAAACCACTTAATAACTGGCGATTCGTCGACATGTGTCGGGATTATTATAGATCCAATCGTGTACCCCCGTACGTGGCTACATTGTTGTGGCATTCTTTTAATATCCTTGTCTCTAGTATTAAATGTTAATCGTCCATCCTCGGTTATAACTACACCATCGATTTGCGGATTGGGTTTACTGATCTCCATTCTCCACTCATTAGGCATTATCACAGAAGATTGTTTGTGTAACATATAAGTGTTCGGACCATGAGATCTACGTTTTTTTTTAATTTCACACATTGTGTTGTTGACTATATTTAGTAACACTCCATTCAACGATAACGATTGCGAGTTTATCCCAACACCTTCAAACATATGCTTAATGTCCCGATCTGCGTAGTACAACATCTTATTATTCTCGGAATATAATATACACCTACTATGAACGACAATTGAGCCGGCGAGTCTCGTGTACAATGTCCAGTCGTTATACCCTCTAAAGGTGACATTGGTAACATTTCGTATCCAGTATCCTCCTTGAACTCTAACCTTAACTACCTCTAGTAATTCGCAATCGTCACTGTTTTTCGTAGCCATGGTACAAACCCCTAATTTCATATTCGTATATCACAATCCAATCCATTTACATATTTTTTTTGTATTACATACGTTTAAACTGTCGGTGTGTCTTCGACTTCTGGTCAGTAGATTCTGTATACATCTTAGCATTGGAATTATACGAGCTATTCGGATCGCTATATATTTTATAATCCGTATCACAATCTGGGTCTAACAAAACTGGTTGACCGAGAGCTATACACCCGTCTCGTCCTAACGATACTATCGAATCGATATCGAATCCCATAGTGAATTGTGTATTGTCATCACGAGTGAATATGAATTGTTTAGAAAAGTCCATACAGTATGTAGCCGTCCACTCGTGTTCACTGACACCGTTCATAAATAACACCGACTCTTCCATATGTGCAACCTTGGGATGATCGTACTTAAGGTTTCTCTTTCGTAGTGTGGTTAAGTACGCGCCACCGGTTTTAAAATGATTCAACATCATATCCGATTTGAAGAATTTCACTGTCGGTAAATGTATCATAATGTTATTCTTAATGTTATAATTGAGCGATTGTATGATAGAATCAATTTCACGTTTTGTGTTAAAAACCACAGTGTTATATTTATCATTCATTTGTATCCCGATAAGTAGCGCATTTGCTACTTCCACTCGAACAATTCTCTTATGTATGAATTCCACGTTAACACGAGCGTTTGATGTACCATTGAATGGTACGATTCTAGCTTTTATCTTCGGAAGTTTTAATATCGGTTTTTGTGAGCAAATATACACATTGATAGGTTTGGTACTGGATGCTACCAATGGAAATATTGTGAATGGTGCGGCTGGAACGATGTTCTGATTATTAAATAAAAAAGGTCTTAGGTCACCATCGCGAGGTATACTTTGCGACACCCCTTTCTGAGCGATGGCGGATGATATCGTCGACATATTACAACGTTACGAATTGTCTATAGATACTGCAATTGCTTTAAATAACTTGAGTGTGCCTCGATGCATATTAATAATAAATACGATACACCGCGAATTGATGAAAATATCCAAATATCAATATGATTTAGACCAATCTACCAAAGGATCGATTTGCACGATATTTAGAAGAACCGTGTTAAAATCTGTCGATAATTTTGAGAGGAGGTACCCTGTCGTAAATCAGTTATCCAAATTAACGACAAAATGACCAGTCTACTACTTAAAAATGGACTCAAGTTAAATTACCAGGGGAGTATCGACATGTATCAGGCTAGTATACCGAACGTTTCCGATCTCAAGATATCTTTCGGGGACTTATACGGTGTATTACCTAAAGGTTTTGTGGACGATGACGATTTCTTCATCAACATAGAGTATTACACTACTGGATCTAACGTTGGGGCCAATATAACAGTTTCTAGATACAGACAATATTCTGGAATATCATCAGTGAACACGCGTAGGCAAGAGTTTAGTTTCAATGATTGTATGCGTGCGATGGTTGAACATTCAGACTTGCCGGATGCCTACACCGAGGTGTACTCTGGAGCTTTAGTGTGGAATCGCAACGATCATCGTGTGGAGTTGGTGCCCGAATTCACTGTGGTGTCGGGACTTATCGGATTTGCTCTCACACTCGCAGATAGATGGAGAGTTTTTATAGGGATGATTGCTAGATTTCTGATTATATGCATTGTGTTAAAAGTATGTACATTTATCTTGGGACATTTTGTCAATATTGACGATGCTTTAAAGTTTATCAATGCTGAGAAATTCATGTCAAAAATTATGGATTCGGATAATAAACCTGATGAATTGTAGACCTTCCCCAAAAACATTCTGGTTACTTTTTTTTCTTATGTAGATCATATCGTATAACTCGATGCGAGAATGACGAAACATGTATTGATTTATAACTATATACAATGTTACGATCATTCACGTGCCGGTTACACAAAACTTCTGCCGATGGTCATTACGTTCGCACAATGTTCGAGATATTGTAACGATTGTCCAGTGTATGAATAATATAAAAGCACAAAACTAAACGTGTTCAACAAAATGGTTTATTACAGAAACACTAGGTGTTTGAGGTACGAATACTGGGTTACACACATTTTATCACCAACAGTGGTATCGCTATATAATTATGCACATGTTTTGTTTATCACCAACACGGTGTTATGATACAATGAATTACATGTTTCTATCATGAACACGTGTGCTGCGTCAAAATGTTTTTTAAAATTCCTTATATGCGAGTACTGTTCACAAATATAAAATACATCAAATGTAAATACAAACACACATTTAGTGACCAACAAAGATATATATCTGCCTCTAATACTAGGGTTGTGTTTAAATTGGAGTTATTTCATCGAGTGTACTGGAGGGCAGTCATCTGCCGGTGTATATATATATATATTATTGGAGCGGCACGGAGGGCAACTCCGCAGCTAAAAAATCGAACGTGTTCGAGGACTGGGAAAAACCCACTTTCGGTTCGAAGCTGTCTGCGGAGGTTTGTCCTCCGTGCCGCTCTAATAATATATATATATATACACCGTCAGATAGCTGTCCTCCTATTTATCCTCCACAGTGAATAAACTCCCAATTATACCATCACATTCAACACAAATTCACACATAAAAACTCCTTCTATTGTCTTTGTGCCCCATCTACCATTCTAGTGCATTGTAAGGTAGTCTGCGAATACGATCGTTCCTTGTCCGAGAGCATTATAACTTTAGGTGGGTATTCATTTATCCGAACCCATGGTGCACGCGTATCGAAATCGGTGTCTAACACGATCCCCGTCGCAAACCTTTCCCAGAATCGTATCTGCTTATCATCAGTCTTGTCTCCGGTCATGACTATAATGAACTTATATTCGCTTAACGAGGCTAGACACTCGCTGCTCTCGTCGGAGACTGGTGGAAATTCCGTAAGACTGCGTATCGGAATGAAGACTTCCTTGTTAGTAAATGCTGTACTAAACGCTTCCATCAATTTCAACCACATGGTGCGATCGCACGTCATGGATATCATCTGTCCGGGTTCGTGCGCCATGCATAGGTGTAGAAACTGTGTAGCCCACGTCGGACACTCTCTACGGAAATTCTGTCTGGCTACCAATCTGTGCATGTGCTTGAGATAATCGGTACTGCCGATCACTAGAGGTCTGGTGACCACTCGATCTGGTTCGTCCACCAACGCGACAACCTGGCGGTAACTACCATCCCTGAGCATATTGCCATTGACCAACGTGTATTGATCTGCGTTCGTCAGCCCCAAATCAAAGCCCGTAAATCCATTCTCTAGTTTGTTATGGTATCCCGGTACGTACTTTTGTCCCAGGAGATGAATTTCATTTGTAGCCTTATCGGATGCCTCGAAACGCTGCGATCGCAATCTAAGCAATTCGGCATCGGGAGCATTGCGAACATCGGGAGCATCGTGAACATTTGGTGATTCGCACACACAATCGTCGGGAAACATACGATCCATGTTGTGTTGGATATCTTTCTGATTGATAACACCTGTATCTCGTATGTCTATATAACACGAAAAATCTAGAACACGTACATCCTAGATAAATACTTGCTTATTTTTTTCTATAATAATTACACACACTACGAATTCAATTGAAAAGAAGACTAAAACAGCTTTCGTAACACAAAAGTTTAGTATATACGAGTCTAAAGCACCAATTGATACAGCTGCGGAGTCTCATAGGAGGGCAGCTATTTGACGGTGTATATATATATATATTATTAGAGCGGCACGGAGGGCGGCCCTCCATAGCCTCCGATAGTAAAAAAAACGAACGCGTTCGATCTCTAATTGATATTGTCAGATCCGAAGTATTTAGCAGTCATTGTGTAATCAATTGAAATACTGTATACATTGTGCAAACATTAAAAAAAATGTCAACAACAATTACAATGGATGATAAGTGGCTATTGGTTAAGCTAGAATACCAGCTAGGCACGTTCTATAATCTAAACAAGCACACATACGTTCGATTGAACTTGAAAAAAACAGACAGTTCTTCATTCAGGTGCATGTTAGATTACTTCACGATCGATGGTGAGAAGTCAGTCACGCCAATTGGTAGTTTTAGCCAAATATCCAAATACGATTACAGTGGTATGGAGGCGCTGAGTGGATTGGTGACAGATGTACACGGTGATATATTTACCAATCCTAAAAGAGTGAGTCAGAAGATTTCGCAATTCGTGATTGACGAACTGATTGTTACAAACAACGATTCGTTCGGGACATATACTCTCCCTAAACGGGTGGAGTATATGAATATGCTCTGGCGCAATTTCAATCAACCAGAGGTGTACGGGGAGGACTTAATGGCACACTCAAGGACCCTATCTATGTTCAAGGAAGTTTACGAAACCATGTGTCCTTTGGCGCAGTTTGAAGTTCCGAATATAGAAATCTTGAATGCGAAACTATGGTCTGTGGTCAAGATTCATATGGATCCAGGTCGAGATGTGGGCATAACGCTAGTTAACTACAAATACAACAAATACGTTAGGCAATTTCTTAACAATTGTCGGCCTACCAGCACAGGATTTACTGCCGACAGCATCGATAATGTTAACGATTTGTTTGAACACAATCGTAGACCAATGTGTTTCATAGACCTCTACGCGATTCCTAGTCTAGACGAACCGATGGATGATGATGATGAACAATGCACCAAATTTAACATCCGATATATCAAAACGATTAGTGTTACCGAGATACAAAGTTTCGATTACACCTACATGGATGCTATGGTGAAACTCGTGATAGATTTGGATAAGTGCGACGATGTTACAACATCTACGGTCCTGGGACTTAATTGTGCTGGCAAAGTGACAGAATCGGAATGCATTTTGAAATTCGCTAACGGCGATGCGCTCCGCACAGTTACGAGTTTTTTGAGCAATCATGTATTGATATCAAATGGTGACCGATACGGTCAATTTTATACACCCAGAGACAAGCATTTCATATTCATGCACGGCTCAGATTTCGAACCTCTCCTTTTGGGTCACAAGGGTGTATATTACACCAAAATAATAAAATTGATCAAAGCGAAGTATGAGGAAATGGTGCCATTTGCCAGCATGCTCGCACCCAAGTGGAACGTTTGTGACGAAATACTCACTCGAGTATGTTTCGTAGATCCCGCCGACCACTACAAAGAATTTTCAAAATTGAATGCGAAATTGCAGAACTGTACCCACATAATATCCCAAGGTGTCAAAGTAGACCTGTTGGCGCCTTTGGGGGATAAACGAACCATAGAAGGAATCATCTGCAACATGGGGCACGATGTTGTACACAACGCCCCATACGACGTTGTACGATGCGACGATTTGACGTACGCAGCTTTACTTCCCATGGTTTTCATACCGCCAAATAGAGCGAAAGATAAGAAATTGGAATCGCGTTTAACACCAGCGATAATATGCACACCGCATAATGGTCGAATAATAGCATCTGGATCGCTGCGAGAAATTAAAGACGCGTACGCGAAATGCGGTTTAGCTACGACCAGAAGGGATGTTCAAAAATATCTTGGTGAGACTGTAACTACGCTCGTCACCAATCAAGACCCCAGAATAGTTCGCGTGATGGAGATGTGTGTATCGCTCATGACACCCCGCTTCGATAAGAAGTTCAGATGCGCCGTGAAGGATATCACGGGCGAAACTATATCTACCGATACGCCCGAAAGCAGAACGTGGGATGGGACACTTAAAGATTTCAACGGGCCCTGTGACGACTTTGACAAATATACCATATGGCAACTTTTCAAAAAACAAGCTGTCGTGATGGGTCGCAAACATTTCTCTCCAGACAACGGGAGCACGTGTTATGACTTTTCAAACTTCTATGCAACGTGTATCAAACATTTCGACCTAGATGCCAACGTGTACAGAGTGCTCCAAACTGGCGTAAAAAATCGAAAGTATGCACCAAAGGCCAAATTGAACGTGGTGTCCCTAATCGGTCGAGCCAAACACGGCGACCCGGTATTATTCTATCTAACAAAATACGCCAGTGTCTGCATGTGTTTGCAAACTGTAGTGGCGAACGCCGATAGATCGATAATTTCAATCACGACCGATGGAATTACAGTGTGTGGTGTTAACAATTACAAGTTCAAACATTCGCCCAGTTTTCCAATGAAAATCGAGTACAAATTTAAAAAGGGTACCGCCACTTACAAAGATGCTAACTCTTACATGGGTTGTGACTTACTTAGCGATGAACTGATAACTAGAGGTGTGGTCGGGAAGGACCGAGCTGTGGGATTTAAATTGTTATTCGATCAGGCGTGCAAAAATGCCATGAAAATAGTGTCAAAGGATGATATTGATGCTCCGTTGGTCGAAGAATTCATGACAACATTCGATTCGGTCGTGCCGGGCGAGACCATGTTTGAGGAGTTCAATCGCGATACCCAGTACTATGGCAAGAATATGTCAGCATATTTTATAACGAATCAGTTTGTCGGAGACCGTTACTCAGTGCCATCACAAAGCGATATGACCACGGTGACACCAATTAGCGACACTGTGGAATTGAACAAGACTACAGAACTGCTGTTAACCAAAATGAAAAGAGTCAACGTAATGCTGGTATCCAGTCTCGATTTAGATCATTACAAGGACTACGTTGTGAACAAACTAACAGCATTAGAGGCGATAGTTAAGCCATTATGTGAAAAAAATGGACTATCTATTGCTAACCATATCACTAAAATGAAATGGTATGCCATATCAGCATTCGTGCAACATATAAATCGGCAGAAAAATAACAGCGGACTCAAGGGTTGTCCATTAAAGCTCGCCCAAAATGTCAACAATATATCGGTTGATATTCGAACAAACGCGAGTAGACCAATTTGTATCGGCATTAACCGATTACGTTGAAAAATGTAAGACCGAAATCGATGATAGTTGCGACGTACCTACGTGCACAACATGCTTATTGCTGGAAGACACCGGGGCATGCAGAGATTTGTTCAATTTGGTATTCTTGTGCATGCCCATGACCGCTGTCACAATAATGACTGCGGGTACCATATTATACCAATTTTCTGGAAAATACGTGAATCCGCACGCGATAGAATATCATCTATTCGCGAGATGTTGTTTTCTGCACACAGAGACAGCAAATCCATCTGCCGAACGATATATTGCTGCAGCCAAACACTTCAGAATAAACGGTCAACTCAACGCCCACCACAAGGGTCAACTCAAGGATTCGATTAAACAACTAGAGCAATGTGACGGTATGTGTGCCAAATTTAAGACAGTTGTCGAGAATATATCCGAGAACAGACGCAAGTGCACGCGCAGATCTGTTGTGGTCGATACCGTAACTGGTGATGTTGTTGATATTGTAGATCTATGTGTCGACAAAATGAAGAATATGAAATCGAATCATTACAATCTACTCCGTGAGGCTCATAGTTACCTAATAGACGAAATTCTCGTCGATGATGGAGATGATGACAATATTGATGATACCGACGACGAACCGTTGGATGTTGAGAATATCAAACCGTGCATCATCAAGTCGTATGCTAGGTGTAAGATATGCGAGTTGACCATGTTCGAACCCAAAATTGACGAATGGTACTTATCAACGTTCGCTAGTGCTGCAGAATCATTGGTTAACAGTAACGATAAAACTGTAGCTGCACTGGCGACAAAAAGAGCTGCGTTCCCCATACCGGGTGTTACACACGAAGAAATCGCGTTCCACAAAGGATCTAAACTCTGCCTCTACAATGGATTGAAGAACTTGAAATTGTTAGAACAGTTTAGTGACAGCGATAGTTTTTGTGCTGGTAATATATCGAAATTGATTGTGACACATTTGAACCAAAGAAATTGTATGCCATGTTCACTATTACTATTATGTTCTTGGTCTCATGAAATAATGCATTCGAATATTAATTTACAATCCAATAATAATTGTAACTTTGTAGAACGATTGAGTACTTTAGCCAATACTGTATTACAACACCATGAGTTATAAATATGGAATACCGTCAATCCTGTGTATTGTCTTTATATATCTACAGTGTACGAATGCTCAAGATATGTCCATCAAGCTATCTAAAGAGCACAATTACAGATGGATTTCGAGTGTCGAACTTGCCAAAATCGTCACATTTTCAGCAAAACAACGATTGGTCTTTGAAGTCAAAACTTTAGACCCCACACAATACACCAAAGTGTATGATGGTAATAAGAAAATATATCTACACATATCTGGAAATGCCGCGGGTTTTGCTAAATTCATAAAATTCATAGACATTGGTGTTGCTCTATACAGATGCGATATCGATGCGCACCTCATGGGTCTCGATAATATAGAAGTACTGTACGATGGTCGTAAGTACTTTAATTTCGCCATAACCGACTCGAATATACCAATGATATACGACATCAGCAAATATGGTACGGCTCAAGTTCGAGTTCCCACATCTAGACTGACCGATAATATTATTTTTGGAGGGTGTGTGCGCAAGTCTACGTTACAGCAACTCGCACTACCTATGGAAATAGATTTATATCAGTGCGGTGTTAGTATCGGTGTCCCATTCATAATAGGAACGTTTAAGGGTGACGAATTTAAATCGGAACTAGTATCAACTAACTATGAATACATAACAATCGACGGTTCGATACAGAAAGGATTGGTTGTGGTCGACCTACCGCCAGCTAATCGCGCACCCACAGTATTCAATGCGATGCACGGAATTGATAGAATACATATCATGGTCGAAGACGCGGGTTCCAGAATCGTAATCAACGCTGTGACACAATACACCAATGCATCATCGAGATATTCTATTAAACCAATAATGTGTACTATAGACGAGTTCGCATTTGTAAAAGACGGCTGTGCTACAACACCTGCAATTCCTCCATTCCAAGAAATTACATCTGGACATTTGAGAACGACATTCGACAAAATAACTTTCGTGAAAAAAGGACAAATTTTAAAAGGATCTGTTCAAGTCCAATGTAAATTCGTCCCATGTATGGGATCGATGTGTAGATATGGCATGTGTTAGATATACCATTGTCGCACCTGTACATTTGTGTGTTAAAAAATATATATTAAAATGATTCAACTCTTTCTATACATCTGTTATTATAGGCATACCATATAGTGATTATAGGTATTTTTACACCGCATCTTAACAAAAATGGGTATCAATTCTCGCGTATACGCAGCATTAGCGTTATCGGCACTAGTGTCTAGCGTGTTATCGTTGGGGACACTGACAGTGAAAACTCCTAGATACGACGTGATATCTAGAGAACGTAATACGTACTATGTGTTAGCTATAGTATCATCACTATCCGGATCGTGTGCGTCAAACAACGAATTCAACCAAATCATCAACAGTCCGTACAATTTCGCATGCATATATTGCATTAATGGTGGCTGTGGATCTTCTATTCTCATGAATGTTAAATCCCCAGCATCTGATTCGTGTACTGCTAGTTTAAGAATCGTTACTACACCACAGTTGGTAACAATGTCAAATAGATGCCCGGCTGTGATCACATTTATGATCGCTTCTGATAATACAGACATGTCTACGACTACAGTTGTTGATAATACTATACTCGACATTCATGCCGAAATGGGTTTCGTTGAAAGACACCCTAAATCTACAGATGCTCCTACAACTGTAAAAGTAGAAGATCCAACTACACCCAAAGTTGTAGAAGAGCCAACTACACCCAAAATTGTAGAAGAGCCAACTACACCCAAAATTGTAGAAGAGCCAACTACACCCAAAATTGTAGAAGAGCCAACTACACCCAAAATTGTAGAAGAGCCAACTACACCCAAAATTGTAGAAGAGCCAACTACACCCAAAATTGTAGAAGAGCCAACTACACCTAAGGTTGTAGAAGAGCCAACTACACCTAAGGTTGTAGAAGATGTTCAGCCCACTGTAACACCTAAGCCCGTTACAGTATTAGTTAAAGATAATAGTACCATAACAAACGCTACAGACGCAGATAAAGTCAATGAATCTAAGACACCACTTCTCAACGCAACTCAAGACCCACACGCTAAAGCTATTGAGACACCAGTTGTAACAGATGCAGTTATTCCAGAAACAGTTGTTCCAGAAACAGTTGTTCCAGAAGAGATCTCGCCAGCACCACTTGCTCCCGAACCGATTGCTACAGATGATAGTACTGTAAACCCCAAGTTCAGACGTTAACGTTTTTAGACTCAGATGAAACCGAAATATTTAATATATATTAATGATCGTTACTTTATATATAGAAATTTGATTGTTTGTTATAAAGCATATACAAACTTACAAGCTAGTTATAAGTCATTATATGTATGATGCATATCGCAAAAGTCTGTAATTACAATGGACGACACCATGGATCTAACCTCCTATGTGATATTGTTAGGTGTTTCCTTATTACTGTGTGTGTGCACATTGGTGTTCACGGTACTGTCGACAATAGGGGTGTGAATCCCAGATTTATACAACAAGTGGCCGATAATGATGTCGTATTGTACGACTTCGCCACGAAATCAACCGTCTCGCCACAGAATCTACGGCTCGATCATTACACAATATACAAAGATACAATCACACAAGGTCTAGTGTCGTCAACTAGTGGTATGGCGAGCTTATGCTTTGATGATATCGAACATAAGTATATAACCCTGGGTGACGATTACGACATGTGGTACGGACTGAAAGGTTGTTCCACATCTCGCGGCAGTACTAAAGGCTTTTTTGGAATTGAGTGCGAATTTCCAAAATCACAAAGAGTTACATTTTTGAAATTTGACACACAAGGGCGGGTGATTGCCGGACGAGTGTTCGCATGTAACGATTTCGAATCTTTCACTTCCGATGCATCGATCGTGTTTCCCAATAATATGGTCGACAACATTCGACAAAATTCCGTAAATTTCACAGACTACAAATTATCAAGAGACGGTGTATCTTCGATACATACTCAAATCAAAGATGGACTCTTGCAGTTGGATGTTACAGCATGCAATTCTGAAAATATCGGAGACGTCGAGTACGACCATGTAGAGTACGATAAAAGTACTGGAGATGTCGGATTGATTGGGATACCCATACACTTGATATTATACGCAGATTCACATGTCACATGTTCTGTAATAGCTTCTCATGATAATAATACCATATTGTTCTAATGTGTGTTGAAAATTTCTGTACTGATTATAAAGTTTGTTATATTTATAGTAATACACGATGTGTTGTATAAAATAAAAACACTGAACATTGATATACCATATATACTGTTATTTATCGATCGAATTTGAAACATGGATATTATCATATTGCGATCTGATAAGGATAACTCGATCATGACCACGATTATGCGTATCAAAGAAACGATCGATCTAATTTCTAGTGTGGACAGTGACAAAATATGTCAGCACGAATGTTTTACAAAAATGCACGAATACTGCGCCACCAAGCTGAAAGCTGTGGATAAGTACCAAGAATGTAGCTACCTGATGCTTATGCGCAGATTCATGTACATGCAACTATACCACGTGCTATCTCGCAAACTCAAAAAGGTTCTCATTAAGCCACCTACAGTGGAAACGTTCGTAGATGTGATGATAGACGAAGTTCGAAATTACTGGCTTAGTAAAGATCACATGAGTGTAAAAAAAGAATTGGAACTATTATGGAAATATAGTGTCAAATATTCGAGACTCGCTTCATACGTAACATTTCAAGGGTGTTGTGCTCAGGAGCGTGGTACTAAACGCTGCCCGATATGTATTGCTAACTCACCACATTTCGGCATAGGTCGAGTGTATTCACCGTGTAGACATACCATAGTGGAGGATGAGCCGCACATGAATACAGACTTCAATAACAGTCAAGGAGATGGTTTAGTTTGTTCACATATATACGAAAAACAATATCAATCATTGAAGATTGAACAAAATAGAAGAAATATCATAAGGTGTCGAGCAGAGGAAATGAGACGTCAAACGCTTGAAGATACAAATGGTTCACATTCGTGATAAACTGAACTATTATAAAAAGAACTATGTATCAAATATTTAGATATAATTATAAACCCAATCGATAACGATTATCATAATGTTGTGCTTTATACTTATATCAGTTTTCGCCACAAACGCTATAAGTGCGCAAGATGACTCGGATCTTATTGTGCACTTCAACAGATCTACGTTTAAGGATAATGTTTTAGTTGTCGACAAATTGAACCCTGGACGATTTCTCACACAATTGACCATTAACAAATTGATAGACGATGAAGTTAAAATGGTACTTAAACCGTGGGAATACAAGCCCAGATTGTGTTGGACCCACACGGACTGGTGGAAAGCGGCTGTCACTTTCGACGGGACTGTAGGCATCTGGGCATCTTCTTTGGGATTTCTAGTCACCGATGCGGCGACGCAAGAAACTAGATGCTTGGTACCTATAGTCCATAATGCATTTCGGGCCAATACTCCCATAACACCAAGTTTTAACTTGACGGAGTATATTCTATACATTTTTAACTCCGGTGAAGGATGGAATTACTTAAGACTTGGTACCAACGGAGGTGGTGATTCTGTACCGTATTCAATTTTTCAAATGGTACCTACCTTACTACCAGATAACAAAATAGCTTTAAAAAATTGGTTCTTAAAAGATTCTATTAGAAATATGACATCTACACTGTACTTGGAGGAGCCAGATTGGGATCCCGAATGTATATACGCATCAATGGCCCCAGTACCTCATTTCATATATCATTGCACAGGAGACCCGTTGCAATATAAAAGTGGATTCCATTACACATGGCATTTGATTGGAGAGATGAAATTCTATCAAATTCGCGAAGCATATGAAGGATATATCGGTCAAGTTCATGGACGAAATACTAAATATCTCAGGAAGCCTTCTAGGGCGAATATTGGAGGCGTATTAAGAGATCCTGTTGTAGTGGATGATATGGGTGTTTATAGATATATGAAGTTGTAAATAACATACAATGCATGTGTTATATTTCAATAAAATTTATTATATATTATCAGCAATTTGTTATAATACAGTCATTATAAAAAAAATATACATACTGAAGTGAACAATATACAAATACTCGGACACGTTCGATCTCACAATGTCTTCAATAACCGATGTTATAGTATCAGCACTAGAAGACGATATTGTTGTTGACAAAGACTTGCCCGTTTTACCACTATATGCGTGGATTCTGATTGGTTTGGCCATAGTAATATTACTAACATATTGTGTCCTCTGTTGCGGGTTCTGCAAATTTTGTAAATGTCTAAACAAATGTCTGGATCGGACGTTCGGATGCGACAAGCACGAGAGCTCGCCCGCGTAATGCTAGCACTTGATAACTACAGACCCATTGAATCAGACGTTTACGACCATATGGAAAAAGAAGACATTCTCACATTTACCCGTGCAACCGAACATCTCGGACGAGTCATGTATAACGAAGGGTGGGATTCGTTAGTGTCAAAAAACATCACTACCCTCAAGCAAACTATTGGTCTCTTCAACGGTGTTAACAATTCTACCAACAGTAACGGTGACAACGGGTGATTGACGTTTGCATCCACTACCGTGACAGTACACAGAGGCGCTCAAGATAACACTTTCAGGATTGCACAGATCCGGCTTAACAAAGACATAAATCACACATTGATTCTTACTGGCATCGACGTGAGTTTTCTTCCCACAAATACCAATTAGATGCTGTGCCACTAGATACCTTTGCGAACTGAGTGGAAATCCTCTTTGACAAAAGAACGTGGGGTTGTGTTCACAAAAGTGATCTTGCAACAATGGGATCATGTGTTCTGTTATTACAGATGAATAATCTCCAGTAATTTCGTCAACACTCGCGTCTGAACTGGCAAATTTATCCTCCAGTAGTGATCTATTTATGGACTCGTCTGTAAGCGATGTTATAGCTTCACATTTCTCTGTATCTGTCACTGACACAATGTACATTTTTGTATCTGTATTAAATTTTGATGGTGCAACATGTTTTCTGTGTATTAATCCGATCGATGGTTTCAGGTGATCCAGTGCACCGGATGGTTCGGTAATGATTGGTATCAACGGTCTCACCAACTGGGTGCCAGATCGTTTGGCGTTCAGTGGCAACCTCATCAATCCACCGATGTTTTTTGTATACATCGCTGTATCGAACGCGTCTAGTTCGATTAGACCACCCTTTCGACAAACGCATTGTAGCACGTCTATGATGTGGGTAACCACAATCGAATCTGCGAGGACATATTGATCAAACTCGACAATGAAACGCAACCCGACTTTTTTGACGGTAGTACCAGCCTGAGGTATCGATTCAAACAGATAGAACTTAGCCGTCTCTCGGTCGACCTTCATTCCCACCAAATCGAATGTTTCGATAGCGCAATCTATAAGTCTATCTCTGAACAACCATCTGTATGTCAGTAACTCATTTCCACTCTTATCGATGGGTCTGTTGTAAAAGCCCATAATAGTTTGTACATCTGTAATGTCGATATCAACAACAAGTCGATAACACGGAACTCCCCTCTGAATCATTTCGTTGTACTCGTAATTACAATTGGTTACGACTGCGGTACAAATTTTCACAAATTTATCGAACGACGCTATAGTTTTATCTTTCAACATGAGACAGATCTGGTTCCTCAATTCTTTATTATTGTGGAATGGAGCATCGAATTCGTCTGGCGATATAACCGCGACGCAGTTTCTGTGCACTTTGTCCGAGATCGTTGTCAGTAGAGGAACTGTTGCTGCCGCACCCCAGGCTTCGTGAGACACCGTCGGTACGTGAGGTTCTCTAGAGAAGAAATAATTCACTGTCTTAATCTGACCGTTGTACAGATATTTAGCGGGAGTGTTAGTTTTTAACAACTCTCCACCAACCCTGACCGCTCCAGCATTTTTGGCGACTCGCGAATTGATGGTCTGGAATATCTGTGAAGCGGTATGGCGCTTACCCAGCCCGTTCTTGACCGCTTCTGCAGAGGGGACAAACTTATACGAGTCGAGAGATTTGTACTCTTGTTTGCCGATCTGTTTGTATTGCATGGTTTCGCTGTAATACGCGCGAATGTCATCACGATATTCCGACTCGTATCGACTAATCATTTCGCCAAACATAGTGACGATTCTATCCTTTTCAGATTTGGCGCATTCGAGCAATGATTTTGCTGTTGGTAACTCCCTTGACAAACATCTGTAAAAGCACATGTTTATGACCGTCGTACAAGCCATGTTCACAGTTTTAGCATTGCACGCTTCGAACAGAATTGTGCTTTTTTTATGTAACATGGCCATGTCTCGCACAACCGCGCAACAAGCCTTTGTGTACGCAACGAGAGTTTCGCTGGTCTGCTGTGTACTCCAAAAATCCATGTTTCCGGATGGTGTTACCATGGTCACATAGTCCGTATTGAACGAACTCGCTGGCTGAAACGACTTAGCGTGCTGAGAGTTTACTATCCAGTCGTGCGCACCCCCTTGTGAGAATTGTGTGATATTGGCGTTTATACATGCGGTTATGACCGCACCCCATCGCAATGGATTCAGCTCGCAGTTAGTCGCGAAGTACTGCAAATTCTTGATTAATCCCAGATGTTTGGAAACAAAATTATTGTTCAATTTGAACTGCCCAGGGATTCGTACTAGATTTTTATACACCGGCAGTGACAGAAATTGGTACACGTACAGCTTATTCATACGTTCAAACTCACTTCTCGACACCATAAATCTATCCTTGGCCAACTGTTCAAAGTCATCGATTATCACTGTATACAAGTGTTGAAACTTGACGTTCCGCGTATCGTTGAGTATTCCGAAACACTTCAGTCTAATGGGGTTTTTGACTGCAAATGTATGCATGTCGCACATATTATCTGGTGATAAAAAGGAATATTGGTATGAATCACAATTACTAAATGTGATTTGCTTTTTATCAACATCATCTTCGGGTTCGCGTGCAATATTATTGAAAGGTACCATCAAACAATTCCAATATGGAGACGTGTCTTTCTCTTCTGACATATGTGCCATGTATGTCTCGATGCAGTCGATATCATCATCAAAAGGGTCTGCAGATTGATGACTCATCCTGGACGTTCGATACTGTAACTGTTGATAACAACGGTGGTAAATTTATATCTATCAACCCGTGCGCAATTGAGTCCGATAACGAATCGACTATTGGTACACCACTGATATCTTTAGATATGAGGAACTGTTACGTCTCAAACTGGAACACCAATCCTGATGACGATGATCTCGATGATTCAGACGTCGGTTCCGCTACCAAATCGTTCAAGAGTATGTTCGAAAACGTAGAGCTGGACCCGGTATCTAAAGGCAAATTTGAGACAGTGCTTAAATATTTGGATGGATCATCAGATGCTATAATTCCATCATCGAAGTATAATGAGCTAGTCAAATCGTGCGTTACAACACACTTGAATAGGAAAGCTACAAGTAATATATTGAATCAATTATTCATCATAGCAAAAGACAGCGCAACCATTAATGATGAATCTGACGATGTAAAAATACTGAGTGACTTACCTATAGTTACAGAAGCGTTGACTAAAAAACATACGAATCCAAATAAGCCGAAGCGAATTAAAGTTGAAGCTAGTTCAGGATGAAGCGACTACGATTGTAGCATGAATTATATATAAGCTATATTGTGTATACTTATAACTGACATTAAACCAAATGGCAAATTTGCGAAAATGAAAGTTAATTATATAAATTTGTATGTATAAACTTGAACGTGTTCGATGTTATGTGGTATATAAACTATATTTCACGCTGGTATTAGATTTTTGGTGATCAGTATAGCTATTGGGCTGTTACGACTATATATTGTTTGAAACATGACTGATAAAATTACAATCGAACAATATCCATCGGACGATGAAGTTGTGATCGACCAATTTTCATCAGACGACGAGGTTGTCGAATCCTTCATGAAATCGTATGTTTCACCAAAACCAGCCAACCGAAAACGCAAAGTTCACGCCGTTAAGGCCCACACATTCTCATCATCCGACGAAGATAATTGTAAAAAGTCGGTCGTCGCTTGGCAACCCAAAAAGAAGAAGTTAAAGGTTTCAAACGATAAACCCGCCAAATTGAGTAAAGGTGTATTTAGTCAGACTAATTCGAAATTAGACTCCGTCATTGTAGCAACTATTGAACTCCCAGTCGACCTGGTATTTCAACTTGGTGAACAACTGTGCAAGTATCTATGCGGCGAATACTTTGTTGATAAAACCGTAGCGTTAAGACGTGCCAAGAAGTGTTTGGATCTTGTATACGCCGAATCCGAATTGGACGATTGTATAAGGAATGATACCGAGGCCTTTACGAGATTCATACACATGACATCTACGACCAACGAAGATGTGTGGTTAAAGCTCAAGGATTTTTTTGTTGGATCGAGGTCTGCTGTCATGTTGGCCGGAAGTGGTAGGATCAATTCCGCTTTACACATCCCCAAATTTAAAATATCAGAAGGGGGAGGCGCGTATATTCCCGAAGCTGCACAAAATGCTGGATTTTTTGGAGAAAAGGCTGCAGTGAAAATCCTCGGTTTAGAGCATAGGGTCGCCTGTGTTGGGAAAATATTATTGGACAGTTGTCCCGTTGTTGGAGTGACACCAGATTTCGTCTTACTACACCGCAATAAACCACAACCCGTGCCCAATGCGAGACCTCCCGTGGGTGTGCGGCCCGCATGCAAACTATCGAAACTTCAGAAAGATTTCCGAAGGAGTGGATACGACTACATATATGGGTCGGAATGTTCGGAGATTACGGGCGTGGTGGAGGTTAAGACTACAACAATCACACCTGCATTTCCAAACATTAACTCTAACAACGCGTACGATTGGTTGAAGATTATGAAGGGTGATAAATGCGACGAATTGACAAGCAATAGATGTACCAAACCACCGAGCTGGATGTCAAATTCTCAATACAAAGATGTGCAGAGAAAAATGAAAACGTCGTGGCGAGTGTATGCTCCCAAAGATACCAACCACACTCTCGCCAACTGCGATGATATCGGACAGTATTTAACCAAGTCGTTAAATGGTACCGGTTGTAATATTAGACTGTTTAATGGTCAAGTGCACCGCCAATTGTTCATTGAGATGGTGAGCGTAGCACAATTCATGGATCGTTCTGATACAATTAAAGGCATGCTATGCTATGTTCAATACAGAAATGAAGACGATTGATATTGATATGTTATATGTTTGATGTGAAAAAATATTAAAATACTAAAATGAAAACTTATACATCATTGTTTGTATTATCTATGACCGTACACAGCGTTATAAAAACATGTCGTATAAATCTGTAGCCGACTTTCGTGAAATTACGAGTGGTATGCAAGCGACATTCTTTCACAATGTGACGATCGGACAGAAAAAGGGGTGTTTCGCTAGTAGAAGGAACATTCCAAAATTCTTCGACGATTTATACAAACGTATCGAAGTTTTAACCAAGATGTTGACCAATGGTATTCATTTAGCAGTGGTATCATCGTGCGACCCTATAGATTTCATAGAATACTTTGTTCAACAGACTGAGTCTGTCGACATCGATTTAAATCGATTGTTCTTCGTGGTGGACAAAAAGTCCCTTTATTGTAATGCGTACACTGTAAACGATTCGGATGTAGCTGGAATTAATTGTGCAGTACAAAAGGCTATTGTGATACATTTCAAGTCACAACCTGTAAACTGGGACGATGTAACGATGTTCACCAAGGAGTTTACGAGTCGGATATACGTAGAAGTACACTACGGAGCCAAAGGCGATTCGTATTTGAAGTACAAGTACCTGGGGGATGTGGTGGTTGAAGATGCCGACATGTCCACAATGCAGGATCTGCTTAGACTATCATCGATGGTGACTGATGTCGAGCATGCTCAAGATAACGAATATGTTTGATTCGATTATGAACTAGAGACAATATGAATGACTCAATATATACTAATTGTTTTTAACATGTTTATTACACACATAACTAGAAAATATGTACATAACAATAAAATAGTTATCAAATGATAATACCTCTTGTGTTTGTATAAACGAATTCTACATCAAAATTCATATCTTTCATATCATCACTAAATTTATCACTTTGTGAAGATACACAATCTTCATCACCATACACTGTAACCGACCCTCGGTTAGTACGATGTCGTTTAATTGTCTGTGTAGCCTTAGATAAGTCTTTAACGCACACATACGTTTTGCAATTGTATGATATTTCATCTGTAGAGTAAATTATTTTCACAGCACAAGCTCGGTCCTTTATAACAACATCGCATTTGCCCGCACCGCACATAAATGACCCAGTTCCTTGATCGGTGTTTAATGTGATGCGAGGACTGATCGGAGGTTCGATTTCGTATGGTGTTATACATGTAACGGACCCATTTGATATCGAGAATGTTAATGTCACGGCTGCCGTGATGCAAATGTTACCCCAGTGCATCCAACGATCTAAGTTGGTAGTTATCACTGTAAACTGATCATAATCTTTCAGTGTTTTAGCAGTAAGTCTCTCATACGTCCACGTCTTCCTGGAAGGTTTTGTGGTTTTGACAGTTATTTCACCACTTTGTACGTTTCTCGATTGTATTTGGACATCTGGTATAACGATATCGTTTAGTATATATATCCGAGGAGTCTTGTTCATATGGTCCATATATTTAACGATCAATACAACTGCATCTTCGAATCGATCGATTCGTACATCGTGATCAGACCCTTCGAGTTCCAACCAGCACGCATTAGCATATGTATCTCCCACAACTGGATACATCATTCGTGCTACGCGCAGAAATGTTTTATAAAAAAAAACTATATTATATATATGGAAGCTATTTCTAATAATCAAACGTGTTATGTTTTTATAAATGATCGATACTCCAAATCATGGCTTTTGTTAGACGATTGAGCAAAAGATTTAAGAGTCGGGTACTCGGCGAAGTTGATAGCAATGATGTTGTGGATTCGGTGGGTACATACAACACGATAGTAGAATCATACAATAGTCGATTTCACGACATCAATCGCGTTATGAACAAATTTCCACGCGATACACCCCAGTGTATATATTTTAGATTGTACGGAGATAACGCCTTGCAATTCATACCAATTATCAAAAGATTTGTCAAACATTATGACATATGGTGTTATGAAACCGAAAAACATGGTCAGGAGGTACACATGTATGGCGAATATGTACGATATAATTTAAGTTTCATAGCATTATACTTAATTATGATGAGCGACGACATTGATACTGTAGACAACATGGTTATGAAGCAGTTGCAAAAACCTACTAAAGGTCACAAAGTCCCAACAGGCATTTGCGCTAAACGTTACGACTCTGTGTACAACGAGTTTAGCGCGGAGGGTGTGGACGGTTATCTGGATAGGATGACGATAATAAGATTCGATAGAGATGCCAAATTTGCACCAGAAGGTGTTGATGGAATGTATGTTCAGATCACTAAATACCCAGGATCCGTAGGTTCTACAACGTTCGAAACACTGACATTGATTTGTATGAGCAATAGTGCAATGAATAGTTACAAGAACCCTGCTACAAATATGGGTGGACGATATGTTGTCCCGCGTAAATTTTCTAAAGATCAGCGGATCGAGGATATAGTGTGTCTATTTTACGAAATATTCCAAGCGACGACGAAAAAATCTAACGAAAGCGTGTGGGACGATCTCCATTTAGCAGTAGACAGATTTATGAAGAATTCGGATACCGAGTTCGACTGGTCTAAAGATCGAGAAAAGCCTATCAGAGGTAGCGACACCATTGAGTTCAACAAATTTCGCATCTACTCGGATAAGCGACAGTGTAAGTCTTTGCGAATTTAAAACTATTATATAAAAAACACATACATCTGTAACGCATTAAGTTTTGCTTAGAGAATAACATATTGTCTTCAAGAAAATGGGATGTTTTTTTAGCACGATTAGACGTAAATTAGATGGACGGTACAATTACGACATTAGCACGTCGCTTGAATGGGAAGAAGTCTCCGATTCTGACTGGACGATGCAAAACTGTTCGCTTCTCAACTACGAACATGGTGGCGAAATGCACAACGGCGGAGACTTTCATTTATCAACTTATAGCGACGAAGAATACTATAGCGAATTTTAAAAACATAACACCAGAATGTGCACGTTTCACATTTCGAGGAGAGTATGCTTGGATGTTATTCGCACTAACCGCAAATGCAATCGATCGTTATAAAATGTGGACTTACACCAATGCTCGCGGTACACTCAAGATTCACGTGTACGTGGATGGTGTAAGGCATCCTTTGAGACTAATAGGACTAATGTTAGTTGTGATAATGGGCGATTCGGAATTGGTGCGGACCAGTGTGAAGATGAAAGTGATAAAGTCGACATTTCAAAAACATCGTATATCAAGAGGTTCGACCGGAGTTAAATTATACAATTCGATAACCAATCCTGCACCATTAGCCGACATAAAAGTTCCTATGCGCATGATTATAACAAGAGTCGACAATTCACCATATCCTGTCGATATAATTAGCGGTATGTACATTCAGGTAGCCAGATCGACACCGATATATTCTAAAACAAATGCGCGCCAGTATTGGACGATGATTTGTATGAGTAACGAATCCATGAGAACGTACAAGTCTGACAATGGTCCAGACTCACCATCTCACATAACACCTTACGGATTTCTCGTAGAAAACCATCTGTTATCTGAAGTTATAGTGGCGTTTTATAACATGTTGGACACAATTCCTTTCTATAGACGGTTGAAGAAGAGCGACTGGCGTAAAATGGAGACCTGTGGTGTTAGACTAATGTCTATGAGCAAGAATAAAATGAATGTAACATTGCAATCTACGGTGCCCGGTACCCATCGCGACGATTTTATCGAATTTAATAGATATCGAATGGGTAGGATTAACGGCTGATGAAATTCCATGTACCTCCATTTCGTATTGTGAAATGTTTTGTTATGTTGACATGTTTATTATACAAAGAACAATTAGTCTCATTTTTATAATTTTGATATCATTTTTATTATTATACGTCAAATAAAATCATATAATATATAACTACATGTTTCGTCTCGTATATATACACAAAAATAAAGGTCTGAGTTAAGAGCTCCGGTGGCGCAATCGGTAGCGCGCCGTACTTATAATCAGTGACTGGCGTAAGGTATGCGGAGGTCGTGAGTTCGATCCTCACCCGGAGCATATTTTTTTTTAAATTTTTTAACATCAGAATGGTTTCATAAAGTATTCAGTATTGTTACAAAACATACTGATAACAACGATATCCAAAAGGCACGTTTATAGGCATCACATCCTCCGGTAACAAATGTATCTATTGATTCTATGGTATAAAATCTATACTCTCGCTGCGACTTATGTACGATGGATGATCTCGTGATGTTATCTAAAGTAACATTGTAATCGAAAGATCCTCTAACCCAGTACCAGTCGGGACGTATGTTTCTCCCCACAACGACGTGTGTCTCGTTAAATTGGACAACTCCAATCCCCTCGGAATACGAATGGATTAGATACCCCAATCTATTATCGTTAGCAACGTTCAAGCGAGGGGCGTTTTGAACATTACCATTCAGTACACAAAAATTATCAACATCATTCGATACACCAACGGTCCCTTCAGCATTAGATCCTTCGATTTTACACTTGCGATCCGGAATGATATAATACTTGTTGATATAATTGTTTAAGTTCACAGCTGAATATGGCACATACGGATAATGATCCATTTTTAACGAGTATCCTGGCGTCGAGTTTACACATTCCCCCAGGTAATCAATGATCGTATCCACGCTACGCAATGTACATTTACTATCATTATTCGGAGCATGATAACAACTTTCAATGTTGGTTGCGGGTATCAATACGGGTTTGCTAATAGATCCAACCTCGTTACTACACACGACGATATATGCGTTATCCTCAGTGTGCGAATCGACCATCATCTTTATTGCGAATGCCGAGTCTAAGGTTGGTAAGTAAAAACATTGGGTATTCGTGACTTTAACGCTTCTATCCGTATTACACTGCACATTTCCAATCGCAACCGTATCCATCCGTGTATCGCAAGCGCAATAGTTGGCTTCAGAATGCGCCATAATAGTTACCCAGATTACTACTACTACATGTGTGGAAAGCATGATCATACTTCTCAGTATATATCTTATAAAAAATGTAATGACTACAGATATAGTTTAATAATACATTTTTTATTATATCGACATGGTTCGTAATACATGATATATTATCACGGAATATAAATGTACATAAAATGCTACTAAATTATGTAGCACATGTGATCACATTAAAAATAGTTTACATATGCACTAGCTAAGCAACATATCATGACCATCGATTTGATCAGTCGTCGAGCCATGGGTAGTATCAGCCGCGGTACAGTCTGCAGAAATTGTCTCTATCAGTTTTATCAACATTTCCTTTTTAGATAAGACTGTGTTCACCATTCGCGATCTACACTCGGATGCGCGGAAGTCCTTTTCGATCGTGGTCTTAACGTTCATCTGATTCACCATATTTACAATGTCAGATATCAACGAACATCCGACGTTACGAGACTCGTTGAGGATGGTGTCCATCTTGTATTTGTCGGCATTCTTGTTGCGTTTTTTCGATAGTCGCTTCATCTTACGAACTTGTCGTCTATGGCGCACCTTCAATTGTTTGATTTGGTTGGACGATAGTTGAATATCATCACATTCCAATACTAGCCCCGATACGGGTTCAACCGATTCTGTAGGTTGAACACTCGTTATTGCATTATCGGGCAGTGACTGGATGGTGTCGCGCATCTTATTTATCGCACATATTGTGGCTGAAGGGTCAATGGCATTCTCTTGTACGACGAATGGTGATACCACATCTACAGCTGCATCCTTTTCTTCTTCTTCTCGTGGTTCATTTTTTACGGTAATATACTCAGTTTTTATCGGAATATCTGTCTCGCTCACAACTTCGTCGGGATCCATCTTAACGAACATTTCCATACATACAACATTCGATGCGGATGGTTCTGCTGGTGGCTCTGTTAGTTCCAATGTGGCCGGTTGCTCCATTTGCTCGGGAGCCTTAGCGCATATCTCACGGAATCTATCCATGCATTCCTTACCGAAGGCGTCATCCATACTGTATAATGTTTGAAACACTTCGTACTTGTAATCATCTTTGACTGCTTTGCGTCCACGCCTCTTCTCGGGAAGGTACACTTGGTGCATTCTTTGACAGTGGTGCCTCATGTACCCCTCGCATATGAGTTTGTTGCAATAATCGCAATTAACTCTACGTCTACCAATGAATTTCATCGGCGTATTTGGTTTTCCCGGACACTCTAATGCGTGAGCCTTCTTGAAGGTTTTGCTGTGTCGAGTTTCGCATTTGGGACAGATTAGCATATCCACATAATTACCGTAGATTTCCTTCGACATCGCCATGGTTAAGATATGATAATATGTTGTGGAAACAAATTTGAATGCTTTGTATTGCGATAATTAAACTAATATATAGTTTAAAATTGAAATTATATCGAACTCGTTCGTAATTTATTACATCTTCTTAGAAATATATAATATATTATCACACCGATATATCAATCCATCATCCACATCTCTATCTATTATATCCTCGCTCCCTCGGTTTTCTTTCCATTCCAACTCCGGCCGGTTTGTTCCCAGTGGAAAAGAAAAAAAAACACACAACCTCACCGCTCTCCGCTCTCCCCTCTCCGCGCTCGAACACGTTCGATTTTTCCCTTTAATCGCTGCTGCGGAGGTTTGTCCTCCGTGCCGCTCTAATAATATATATATATATACACCGTCAGATGGCTGCCCTCCTCCGTACCCTCCACAGCGCGCCATCGAACCCACTACCATCCCGGTCTAGAAACACTCGCCTTGTCTTTTGAGTCTGTCCATTCCCCCTTTTTCATCATCCCCTCTACTTCTCTCTCTCTCTCTCTCTCTCTCAACGCGTTCTATACACACACACACACCATCCCCCTCTACAAAACCGCATCCACAACCATCTCTCCGATCAGAAGCACCTGGTATTATTCCTTTGGTGCCGCTGTTAAATAGACTACTACTACTACTGCTGCTACCTGTCACTCCTGTCACTACTGTCACTACTACTACCACCCGCTAATACCGCTACTCTCTCTCTCCCCCCCCACTACCAACAACAACCCCGCCGTCGTCGTCGTCAAACATAAACCCCCATGCGCAAAACAACAACACCCCCCCACTTCAATCCCAACACAGTCCCACCCACCCCAATCACACACATACAACCATGAACATTCAACACCGTCCCCAGCCAAGAACGACCCAACCAAGAGCAGGGCTTTTTTGTGACTGTAGTTTTGTTGAGCGTACCGTGCACCCCCGCAACTATCGGTACTGGCATACTCGTCGGCATAGGTGTGAGCAGCAATTAGTGTCCACAGCTCCCAGTGTCCACAGCTCCCAGTGTCCACAGCTCCCAGTGTCACCAACCCCCAGTGTCACCAACCCCCAGTGTCACCAACCCCCAGTGTCACCAACAAAAAACATAACAAACAACACCAAACCACACCAAAAAAAAATATACCCAACACATACCAAACACATCACCAACAAAAACAAAAAACATAACAAACAACACCAAACCACACCAAAAAAAAATATACCCAACACATACCAAACACATCTCTACCCCTGTGTGTTGTGTTTTTTTGTGGGTTCGCGCCCGCCCGGAGCCGCCGCGCGCACGACCGTCCCGCCCTCACTCTCCCCCTCCGACTCCACGCCACCAAAAAACAAACAACCAACGCGTTCGATGTGAGTGAGTAGCGTTGTTTGTGTGTGTGTTTGGGGGGTGGTTTGTTTTTGTTGAGACCCCCCCCCCTTGTTTTTTGGTTGTTGTTGGTGATTGTGTTGGGTGTTGTTTGTGTGGATTGTTATGGTGTTTGATTGCGTGGGGGTGGTAGTGTGTGTGGGTGTGAGTGTAGTGTGGGGGAGTGTAGTGTGGGTGAGTGTAGTGTGGGGGGTGTAGTGGGTTCCGATGTTCTGAGAGAATGATGTTTTGTGTGAGGAGTGTGTTGATGCTGGGTGTTTGTTTGCGGGTAGAGTACCCCCGGGTGTGGATTGGTTGTGTGTTGGACCCCCCCGGTGTGTGTGGTTGTTGGCGAGTGTTGTCCCCCGGCGTGATACTGTCGTTGGCGGTGCGTGAGTGTGTGTGTGTGTGTGTGTGTGGGGGTGGGTGAATAAGTCGAACGCGTTGGCTGCGTGTGTGGGGGTGGGTGAATAAGTCGAACGCGTTGGATGTTTGTGTGGGTATAATAGACGGAGGGCAGTGCGGAGAGGTGATTTGCGTTTAGTTGCTGACAGTTGGTAGTTTGCCTATTGAGATATATTGTGATTATTTGCAAATTAGTACAAAGACCCGCTAGTTAGTGATGGCCGATACAGTAGATTTGATGGCGTTCGTGATGAATGGTGGACAGCTGTTGGAGGCTGCCGAGCGTGAGAGCCGTGTTGATCTGAGCAGTTGGCTGGATGCACACGATAGCGTGGATTCGTTGTTGGCCGCGACGAGTGTGCATGTTAGCGAGAGTGCTAGCAGCAGCGGCGGTGGTGATGGTGACAGTGTTGTCGGAAGTCCCGAGGTGGACGTGGAGCGCATCGATGAGGAGATTGTCCCCGAGACTCCGTCTGAGAGCGGGGATGGTGCTTGTGACTGTTGCAGTAGTGGCGGGAGTGTTTATGACAGTGACCGTGAATTTAGAGACATGTCGTTTGAAGACGAAGTGTTTTGGCCGAGCGATGAGGAGGAGGAGGATGTTGCTGGTGCCGATAGTTCGAGCGTGGACGCTACCGTTGCTGCTGTCGCTGCCGTCGTTCCCCGCGAGGTGGGGGACCCGGATAATTATTCTGATATCAGCGATGCCGAGGACGAGGATGTTGTGAGTGTGGGTGATAGTACCGTTTCTGCTGGTTACTATTCGGACATCAGTAGCGAGGAGGATGATTATGGTGATGATGATGCTGTTGATAATTACATGTCTCCTAGCCATAATAACGAGGATGAGGAGAGTGCCAGTCCTGCTCGCTTCGAGTACCCGGACACCGACGGGCACATTGGTAACTGGTTGCCCGTGGTGTACCGCGCTTCTTGGGTGCACGAGGATCCTAAAGACTGTGCGGAGAGTGATGTAGTTTGTGCTCCTGCTCCCGAGGGTTCTCGTGCAAGGGATGTTTGTATGTTGACGAACCGACCGCACTACTTCGGTCGCGTGATTCGCAAATTTGACTTTGACGACGACGACTCGGATTCTGAGGACGATGATATTATTTGTGAGGGCGTTGATGATGTGGAGGATCGCGACTTGAGTGTGGATAGTGGTGTGTGTAGTAGTACGGATGCGTGCATGGATTACGAGGGCGATACCGAGGACGAGGACTGTGTTGTTGTGTGTGCCGACTGTCCCGCGGACGACGATGCCGATTGTGCTATCGTGTCGGGCTACACGCCCTTGGAGGACGATTGTGTGATCACGTCGACCGACACGACTGGATCTGTGGAGATAGATGGGGAGGATGTGGCGCAGCGCTACGTGCTGAGCGATTCTGCCGTGTCTGTGGCTCCGGGTTTCGGGGAGAACCCCAAGTTAGTGTGTGCGGGCTTGGACGCTATTGGTGCAGCGACCCAGACTCTGGAATTCCTTCGCGAGAACGACGAGGATATGCGCGATCGTCTGGGTGCGAGTGGCGATCGTGCCGCTCTGGAGAAGTGTGGTGTGGATGGGAATACGCGACTGATGTTGACGGGACCCGTGTCGTTGGATTACGAGTCTACGATCGCGCTCGGATCTAATCATCACGACTTTTTAAACACCCAGTTGATTCTGCGACAGTATGCTGAGAAGGGCGTGCCGGCTTGGTTTGACAGTATGCGGGTAACTCTGAGCACCAGTGCGGGCGAGACGTACTCTGTGAGTGCTCCTGCGCGTGAATGGCGCAAGTTTCATGGTTACTTCGGTTCCTTCCTGGAGCGTCCGGATTCGGACTTGGTGTGCGTGGGTGCTCCCTCTCCGGCGAACTTCCGGTGCGTGTTTGAGAAGTTGCAGATGGCCAAGTTCATCTTCATCTACACGAGTAGCGACGCCGTGGGCGGGGACGACACGAACTTGGTGCGTTTTCTGAAGGTTTTGTCCGGTGGGTTCATGAACGTTGGTGATGGCACGGAGTTATTATTTCTGAGCGACAATCCGGTGGTGGTGGTATTCCGGGAGCAGGACTTCCGCTACCCTAAGTGTCTGCCCATAATTCAGTTCGTGTGTCACGATGTTAAGCCGCGTGTCTACGACGGTGACGATGTGTTTGCGAGATCTCGTGGACCGCTGTGCAGATGTAATGTGTGTTGGTCCGATTACAAGTGCGGACAGTCTGACAAGCCTACGTGTAGTGTGGTACCGGTGGTACGGGTGGTTGGTAAACGTAAGAGGAGCGTTTTGGACGATGACGAGGAGGCTTTGCGCGATGCGCTGTTGGCAAGCGTACACCCCGAATTGCGGGACCCTAACGCGTTTAGAGGGTCTAATAGTGACGAGGATGATGACAACGTAGTGGTACGTGAGAATGAGAATGGCGAGTTCATTTACGAGGATAGAAATCGTCCCGTTCGGCGTCGGGGTCGCCCCATACGCTTCACCAGGCCGGTGGACGAGGATGATGCTAGTTCTGCGTTCGTGACTGTGAACATAATAAACAATGTTGACAGTGGTGACGGTGCGACCAGTCCTGTCGCGTTAGGATCGGACGATTTGCCGGACATAGATTCCGTTACGACTAGTGTGGAAGTCCCCGAGGTCGTGGAGGCGCCGGCCATGGCTGCAGTCCCCGAGGTCGTGAGTAAACCCGAGGTCGTGGAGGCGCGAGTAATAGTGGTGAAACCGCCAACAGTTCATTCTCCGCCCGTGGATCGCAGGCGGACCTTGAGAAGTGGAGTGAGACGCGTCCTGGGCCCGCGCAGATAGACTTTGTTTTTTTTTGTTCAAAGTTTTGTGTGTATATATATGTATATAAAAACAGTATCGTGTGAATTCTGTGATAATTTGTATGTCTGTATATATGTTCTTGTTTGCATTTTGTTTAACATTTCGTTGATATATTTTCATATATATAAAAGTTTGAAACTAAAACAAAAACACGACTCTTTATTGTCAAAAGTTGAGTATTGGGTATTATTTTCTCGCAGGGAAATGTTTGTGGTTTGGAAAAAAAAGGTGGGAAGTACATAGAGCTGCGAAGACAATCATCCCGAGCTCGAACACGTTGGATTATTTTAACTGCGGAGTTGCCCTCCGTGCCGCTCTAATAATATATATATATATACACAGTCAGAGAGCTGCCCTCTTGTAGCCTCCGCAGCGAAATGATAAACTTACGAAAAACCCCAATAGAAAGCCCTTTAGTTGCTTTTGTTTGGTGTAGTTCTTGTGTGATATTTGAGACTGTGTTTCTGGGGGCGATGCTATCATCATTTAAAGAAAAAAACAACACCAAGTCATTCAGTTAGAAAATAAATCACGCGACACAAACACAGTCTCCTTATCACGAGTCACTTCAAAAAAAGTGCACTGGTTTGAACCACCCATGTAGTCGGGTTATGCCTGACCATCTCTCGTGTTTCTCTATCTCTCGCCTCTCTCTGCGTATATATATATTAAAAAAAAACTCGCACGCTTGTTTAAAAAAAAAACCTTCATCCCAAATCACCAACCATATGCTCGTGTTTCTATAATTGCGACTTATCAAACGTCGACGGTGTGCTTGTGTTTTTTCTATACTTGTGATAAATTTATTAAACCAACTACCTCCCAACAATACACACACATACATAAAAAAAAGACACGACACAAATAGAAATTGAAACAGACAAGCAAAGGACAAACCAAAATGTTTTAATAACTCGAGTTTTACGCCCAAATCATCCACATTCGGGCAGCCAATGAAGTGATTGTGGAGGGCAGCCATCTGCCGGTGTATATATATATATATTATTAGAGCGGCACGGAGGGCAACTCCGCAGCTAAAGAATCGAACGCGTTCGATCGTCCGGGGGAATTCCCTTTCAGAAAAATCGAACGCGTTGGATTGCTCATCCAGGGTGTCTGCGGAGGGCCGCCCTCCGTGCCGCTCTAATAATATATATATATATACACCGTCAGATGGCTGCCCTCCGGAGGACAGTAGTTAGTTCACGATAACCACCAAAACTTCTCCCGGATAGAAAAAAGAACACGTAGATATTTTCTCTCGCATCAACCGTGTTATAAACATTTCCCCGGTTACCTCTATTGCAAATTATTTAATAAAGAAATCATACGCAGACACGCAACCACATTATATATATATATATATATATAAAACACCATGAACTGGCACAGTATCCCTCGTCCGGAATCAGACGACATGGAGTACGAAGGCGGCGCCGACCCACACGACACACGATCGGTAGTGGTAGCCATATCCCACGACCGACAGACTGTCAGGTACGACCCGCACGCGGACGAGCACGAGGACAAGCACGAGGACGAGCACCACGAACAGATCTGGAACTACGAACACCGTCCCCCAACGTGGCAACCCATGACCACAACGATCGCGGTCTACGGAGAAAGCTGCGTCGACGATAACGGCGTGACCTCCTACTTCGAAGATTCCGTCTTCTACACACAAGTGGACGACGACGTGCCCGCATACACGCGCACCACACCCGTAATCTCGGACGGACAGTTGTGCTACCAGGTGATCGGTGCGCCAATACCCGACAAGATGGACGCGGAGACCGATCGAGCAGTGAGCGATGCGCTGAGTGAGGCGGTAGCGGACATCGGGCTGTGATGTCTGTGTTGTAATCTTTGTGTGTGTGTATATATATATATCATGTATGTATGTATGTATGTATGTATGTATGTACATGTATGCCATATATTTATTATTATTATACAACCAACATGCCGTGCAACCAATAAAAACACTGTTATAAACACCAAAAAAAGCCTCAGTCTTGCTCTCGCACCAAAAACAACCAACAAAATCCAAGCTGTCTGCGGAGGACCGCCCTCCGTGCCGCTCTAATAATATATATATATATACACCGTCAGATGGCTGACCTCCGGAGGAGCAGCGGAATGCATCATAACCACCAAAACCTCTCACAGATAGAAAACAAAAGCACCAGTGCTTTTCCTTCTCATTCATTTATCTCTCTCTAAGGAGAGTTGGTTTTATAAAATTATCTCTCTCTTCTATATCTATATATAATATATAATATCAAAACACACATGCGACGTACAAAAAACAAATCGCCAACACCCATCGGCAGCATTAAACACCAAAACACACAACAACGAACCGCGCGCCCACAACGCTCGGACACAAAAAAATCGAACGCGCTCGATATAACCACCAACCAAAACGTATATATACCTTCATTTGTCCAAATGAAAAATCATCAACTGTCTTCCAGCGTTCTCCAAAAAAGTAATCATTACAAAACGGATTTATAACCTTCCAGGATTTTTTTTACAATCGTCCCATCTTTTTTAACCATGGATATTAACAGAGTACTCAAGGAATCCGGCAACGAGTGCAATGGTATGCTTGTCATGTTCGAGAGTGACGATGCTGAAATATTCAGCCGCAACACCAACATGGTCCACAACCGCACTGTCGATGGGTGGATGCCAGAGGAACTCCTGGTAGAACAAGAAAACAAACAACAGTGGCAGAAACTCCTCAATGCACCAGCCAAGAAGTCCGGATCCAAGAAAGCCAAGAAATCATGGAAGTCCTGGAAACCCAAGGCCGCCAACAAACCCGAGACCACCACCAACGAAGTCGTCGTTCGCAAACACCCCAAAGGGAAGTGCGGACAACAAAACTGCAGGTGCTGTGATGGATTTGCGAGTAAAACAATCGTGTACAAAACGCACACGGGACCGTGCCACAACCCAGAGTGTTTCTGCCATGAAAAATACATCGACTACGAGTACAAACTCAAACAGGGAGAATCAGAAGACGTAAAAAACATGATGGAATCGGGATTCACGGACGCCCATCACCAGTTATCATTTGAAACTGACGACGAATCGCCAGAAGAAGACTGGGATGCCGAAATTGAAGCGGAAGAAGAAGCGCTGCGTCGACGCAACGAGCAACAGGTAGATACAATCGCCACCAATGAAGATTGGGACAGAAAGGAAGCTACACCTCCACTATGGTACGACGGTGCACAGAAAGAGTGGGTCTGGGCAGTATAGAACAGTTACGAGCGATTTCACAATCGTATCGTGTGCCATTATATATATATATATATCTTTTTATGCCAAATGTATTGTAAACCATGTATTGTTTGTTTGTTATCATGTGACAATTTTACTATATAAAAAAAAACTAAAACGAAATCATGCATTAGTTATCAAGTCAAACAAACAGGGGGTAAACACACACGAAAGGATTTACAAAACCAAAAGGATTACGAATACAAAAAGGAGTTCTAGAACGAACACAGAGTGATTATAAGAACCGATATCGCCTTTACTCAAATACAAACGTCTGGCGAATATACCGATGCGAAATTGAGGGTGGTGCTAGAAAAATTGCAATATGATATGTATTATTAATACAATAACCAAGTACACAATCCTTCATAGATTAAACAAATTGAAGAAGTTCTAGACCGGAAATCCTTTATAAAATCGAACGAGTTCGACAAATTTGTGCCACAAACCGCATAAAATCAAACATATTCTAGTAGAAATCATACCTTCACTAGAATCGTATTCCATAACTACAAAGTTATAAACGACTCATAGTCTTAAACCGCAACTATATAATTGACAAGATGGTTTCCGAAGCACCAAGCAGACATCATGTTGAAGAATTGGTTGTTAACAAATTCGTTGCACATGGATTCATTGACGATATTGGAGTCGATAATAATGAAAACCATGTGCTCACTGATGGGGAAGATTCAGATGACGAAGAACAAGCGAACGAAAATATGGCGATCGAAGAGCAAGCAAACGAGGATCTGGTGATTGAAGAGTCAGAGAACGAAGCTCCAGATGACGATGATGATGATGATGATGATGATGAAGAAACTGATAGCGATTGGTCAGCGACTGAGGACATAGGTCACGAAACATCAGACACAGACATCTCTGAAGCAGATACATCAGACACAGATGTATCTGAAGCAGATATTGGTGAAGTGGCAGATCCACCAGATGAAGATCTGGATGGAAAATTCATATCTGAAGAAACTCGCCAACAACTTAAACGCAATCTTAACCTTAGACTTAAAGGTAGACGCATTGTTAGCGACATTGTCGATCACGAAGATCACGGCGATCGGGTTGGTGCTGAACAAAACGGTCGACACGTGGAAATGGTTTTGATCCGCGAAAAACAGGTTGAAGAGCCTGTTGAAGAACGCTGTTTAGACGACGCTGGGTCGTGGCACTTCCATGAAAAGGATTAAACTTTTTTGTATAAAATGTGCCAACCACCAATTATTAACTGTATTTAACTAAATATTGTTTGCACATTGTACAGTGAACAGTGTATATCTTATTCATCTTACATCTTGTATCTTGTACCTTGTGTGAACACCTTGTACATCGTGCATTGTGCGAGAACCTTGTAACCTGAGCCTTGTCTGAATAACTTGTATCTTTTGTCTTATATGAGTATCGTTTGTCTTGCATGATACATAACGTAATTAGTATCTTGTATCTCATATGTAGTATCTTGTATCTTGTTACATTCTAATGAGAGCCTTGCAACTTGTGTCTTGTATGGGTACCTTGTACAGCAATAAAAAATGAAAACTAAACTACAGCATTTATTATTTTGTTTCATAAACACACTATCGAAATTGGTAACGCATCGTAAAAGGAGAGTTCTTTTGGCTCGCATAAAAAAATGAACACGTTGGGTATTAACCTGTGCAAACTACTATATTTATGAGAGATAGCATATGATCATTATCAAATCATAACAGCATCGGACTTATTACTAAACGAATCTATACGATATCACAATGTATACACTGGCTGACCACGAAAACCACAAATCGATTGTGGCGGATTACGAAGGGATGGTGATGGATAAGATGAACTCGCAACGAAAATTAGATGAAATTAGCAAAGACCTCGTTACTATCTATAGTGATATAGATAACCATACACGCAAGTGTCGTGAGCATATGATTAACCAAAGACCTGACGAAGCTGCGAAAACTATGGAGGAACTTGAGTTGCTCATTGGCACGCGCGGATTCCTGGAAAAACTCAAGATGCAAACGAGAAAAGACATAGATCTTCTCTCTAGCTGTCTTGAGAAAGCCGAGAGTTCTATACGCAGAATTAAAAAATGGATCGTTAATGTACAGAAAAACGGTGCTAAACCAGACGTTTGACGAACTCTTGATGTTGAAGAAGATGTGGTTGAAAGAAGAAATTTGTTGTGTTAACGAACATGTCGATGGTATTAATAACCATACTCGAATATAATTATATTGTATCTCACATCTTGTATCTTGTTTACATTCTAATGATAACCTTACAACCTTGTACAGCAATAAAAATATGAAAACTAAACTACAACATTATCATTTTATTGGAAACGCATAGTAAAAAATGAGTCATTTTGGGACTCATATAAAAATGAACACGTTGGGCATCGACCGATGAAAACTTCTATATTTATGAAAGTATATGATCATCACCTCACAATAAACACCATCAGACATATATTGTTGGTAAACGAACGAATACAAAGCCACAATGTTTAAACTATTTAAGCGCGATAAGAATGCATCTGTGATGGAGTATTACGAATGCTTGATGGGGCGGAAGATGAAATTGGAACAAAAATTGGATATTGTTAACAAAGATCTCGATAGTGTTAATAGTGATCTAGACATATGTAAACGCATGTTTATGGATCATGTGATCGATAAAAACCCTGACGAAGCGGAGAAAGTTAATGACAAAATTGAGTCGCTCATAGAGAAGAGTGAATCATTGGAAAAACAGAAGGTGACAATGACACGACAATTGAGCTATCTTATTGCATATATCAATAAGATTGATAGAGATATGCGCGAAAGTCTACATTAACTCTGTTCTGTAAATTGTCATAATGTAATGAAACCTACACCAGACGTTTGATTCGCAAAAAAATGAACACGTTGGTACCAACCGGTGCAAACTACTATATTTATGAGAACATATGATCATAATTCAAAATCATCAGACGTATACTGTTGTTAAAACAAACGTGTACAATACTACAATGTCTAAACTGGTTAACCAAAATAAAGATTTGTCGGTGATGGATTATTACGAATACTTGATGGAGCGGAATACGGAAGCGAAACGAGAATTTGATATTGTTAGCAAAGATCTCAAAAGCCTTAATAGTGAGCTAAATATATGTAAACACAAGTTTCTTGTCCATGTGACCGATCGACACGCTTACGAAGCGGAGGAAGCTAACGATGAAATTGAGTCGCTCATGGAGAAGCGCGAATTGCTCCTAGAGACTAGCAATTCGCTCATAGAGAGGCGTAAATCGATCACAGAGATGTGCAAATGGCTCATAAAGAGGCGCGAATGGCTCATTAAGCGACGCGGATCGATTGTGGATATGCGTGGATTATTATTGAAACAGAAGAGCCTTGGATCTGAACATCTTATTGGACATATTGATAAGATTGATAACAATATACGCAAAATCGACAGGTTGATTCGTTCTGGAAACGGTGACACTGTGATGAAACCTACACCAGACGTTTGATTCGCATAAAAAACGAACACGTTGAGAATTAAACTGACAAACCGTTTATATATAGAACAATATAACCATCATCGAATCATAATAATATCAACATATACCTTGGTGAACATTTACAATACGACAATGTCCAATTACAACACTATCAAATCGTTGAAAGCTGAGCACAAACTCTTGGTAGTGAAGAAAATAGACTTGAAAGAAGAATATCGTTGTGTTTGCAAACATGCCGATACTGTTGCTAAACATATACTCGAATTCAAACGAGAATACTGTGATGAACAGAATGAGGATATAACCGAACATGATCTGGAACGAAACAACGAATACCTCAAGTCGTATAGAGCTACACACACTAAGATGTTGGAGCAGAACTTGAAATTGGAAAAGAAACTGAATGATGTTATCGCATATATTGATATGGCTGGTGCCAAAATAGACAGACTCATGGTGAATATTGAAGATGGGCTAGTTGACGATAAGCAGAGCGAAGATGATAATACGATATCGGACGAGGCGCCTGCAAACTACAATTTCGAATTGACGAGTATGAGACAGTCCATAGAAGAGCTAACGGAGTCCGCAAACGCATCGGAGTGAACGAAATATTTCCTGAACATTCTTAACAATTTTATTATATATTTTTTTATGTACCAACTACCACCCAAGTTGACGATGTTATATATATGTCACATTTGAACATGGTTTTTGTTGTTGTAATAAAATGTACTATCAATCAAACTACAGTTTTTTTCTTGTAATACAAGGGTTTAACGAAACTCGATCTGTTACACGCTCTACAAAATCGAACGTGTTTGGTATTTCAAAGGATTGAATTGTATAAAATACATACAATCACTACCAAACTTCATAAACAAAAAAAACATTCACAATTTGATATCTCGTCAAAATCACTCATATAAACAACCATGATGACTCGCAAGGCCGAAATGGAATACGTCAAAAAGATAAAGCGAGAAGTGTCTAGCTTGAATATACAAAAGGAGAATTTGGCTCAGAAAATCGCCTCGTTGGAACAACGACTGACTCCAACAGAACAAGCTATATATACGCATGCGAACATGGCGCCAGAATATAATCTATTGAAGGCGCATAGGATTACTTTGGAACGGGATATGGCATCGTTGGACAGGGCGTTGAGTGTGCTGAATATAGCTATAGATGTATATGCTTACGCACATCGTGACGAGATGTCTGATGAAAAAAAACAACACGTATCGACTTCAAATTGAACGATGATAGGATGTGAACTTTATATATAATCGAACGTGTTCAACATTAAAATGCCAAAATGTATATAATAACAAATTCCAAATAATAAATTATAACACACTGAAACCTGCACACAACAAAACCCCTCCATCACATCGAGATACATCACCAAAGTCATAATGGAGTATATTGTCAAGTTGGGACAAGAATATGATATGCTGAATCAACGTGTACGCGATTCGCATCAAGAACTTATTGCGCTGGGTGTCATAATGCGATCGAGTGGGAATTACCTATATACACGTAATTGTATGGGGCGCAATTATAGTACGTTGCTAGAACATAGAGCCATGATATGTCGGGATATTGGATGGATGGACAATCGGATGGGAACATTGCTTGAGGAACTAGATGCGCATAGTAAACTAACATGTCACGAATCGTGTGATACGGGACGTACGAGCACAGATTACAATGATGTGTACCAAACTGTGTACCCCCCAAGGTACACATTTTCATTTGAACAAGAAGTGTTGGAACGATCGATGTTGGAACGAGAATCTGAAACGTTAGTGGACAGAGTTACGATGTCTGGACAAGATTTGGACGAATACAAATTCGATGGGTCGAACGTTAAATTGGAAGACGGTGAAACTAGAATAACCCTTATGACCATTGATGACAGCTTACTGATGAAAAGGAGAAACTCTGAGATCAAAAAGAATGTGTGATTGGATCATGTTTATTGTATATATTATTTTTGTACTATGTGTGTATATATTTTTCATGTGAACAAATGTTATCATTATATAAAAACTGAAAAACAAAATTACAGCATTAGTTATCACTTGGTTCAAATCGATCGAACACGTTCGAAATCTAACTGGTAAACTGTATAAACTACCAAACTCCGTTTATTCAACTTGTAATCGCATTAACCCATTTATACACTACCACGATGTGCTTCAAAAGCAAGGAATATAAATATATTGGAGAGTTACAACAAGAACTTGATATTACGAAAGTTGAAAGAACAAATTTGGATGCGAAAGTTAAAATACTACAAGATAGATTGAAACCGAAATGTCAATCTATGTGCGTGTGTGCAAACATGTTGCGAAATTACGAGGTGTTGGAACAACTACTAGTCGTTTCTTGTCGGTATATGGAATTGGTGACTCAATGGGTATATATTCTGAGAGAGGCAATATGTATAGGTTTGCACATATATCGTGGTGCGATACCTGATAATGAAGTGCTGGCTAAGAGACAAATTCGACTGGAAGAGTCTAAACTCAGTCATATTCAGGATCGGGACAACTTCGCATTTAAACGACTATTACTAAAAACGGAACAATCGATGTTAAAAAATGAATTGGAAATATTGGAGCGAGATGGTCAGTCGGACGTATTGTATGAATGGGTCGATGATGACAGTGACGATGAAGACGAATATTCGCCACCGAAGATTGTAAAGATGTCTAGACTGACCCTTATGGATGTCAAAGATAGCTCATTAATGAAACGAAGATTTGCGAATGTCATGCCAATATGAACTGCGATATGGTCGCATCTATTGTATATGTGTAACAAAATTCATATCCTTGTACGCTGTATACATGATCATGTATAATAAATGTTATCAATATAAAATGAAACTGTGTTACTGTTGACATTTTTATTAATTCGACAATATTGTAAACATATATACAGAGTTACCAAAATATAACAAAATGCGTAGATAACAAATCACATTAAATCTACATGTATAGAATTGTTTGGGTAAGCACGAACACGACACATCGGGCAACGATTGAGCCTTCTTGCACAATTGTTACAAGCACACATGTGTCCACAAGGTTGTAACAATACGTGGGCACTACTAACCATACAAATTTTACAAATTAACATATCTTTCAATTGTTTGGTCTGAGTTAATAATAAACCCGTATCCATATCGTAAACTGTGCGCTCAAAATCGTATCTGATGGTAGGCTCTTCCACAAGATCTGCTGGTTCAAATGAAGTCTCGTCTGTAGATCCAACCGGAGTCTCGTCTGTAGCTCCAACCTGAGTCTTGTCTGTAGAACCAACAGGAGTCTTGTCTGTAGATCCAACCGGAGTCTCGTCTGTAGCTCCAACCTGAGTCTTGTCTGTAGCTTCAACTGCTTCTTTGGTAGCGGTGTCATTTCTCAGAAACGCAGCTACACCTACATCATCTCCCATCATCATATCCATGACACGTTCGACACTGATATTGTTTATATAACTAACATCGTAATTATCACCAATCAAATGGTCAAAGGCTTCTAGCACCAGTAGTCGATTGAAACCCATATTCAACATGGACATGAAAGATGGGAGTGTAGTAATATTGACACCCGTCATAAGAAGTACCTCTTCCGCATGTTGATGGGCTGGGGCAGAGTTCATGTCATCCATAGTTTCTATTGGGTAGATGTACGATTGAGTTATGGCCTTGTTATTAAATTAATAGCATTATACACACGGTTTATCCGCCACTATATCGAACGTGTTCAAGAATCGAGTTACATATGTATAAAAGTATACTTATATTTAACTGTTATGTATAAAAAAAGAGCAGATCTATTATATCATATAATAACGTTGTCCAAATCATAACCATGGCTCAAGTTACAGATATCGAACTAACTACAGACATTGAGTTGGTTACAGATGTTGACGAATTCACAGACATTCAAGAAGTCACAGACATTCAAGAAGTCACAGACATTCAAGAAGTCACCAATGTTGACGAAGTCGCAGACATTCAAGAAGTCACCAATGTTGACGAAGTCGCAGACATTCAAGAAGTCACCAATGTTGACGAAGTCGCAGACATTCAAGAAATCACTAAGGTTGACGTGGATAAATATTATGTGGACCACATTACGTACATCGATCAGGGCGAGGAGATCGGCATACCAGCACTAGGGGGCGAGTTTAAATCCACGAATGTTCGTGGAGAAACAATTGCACAGCCTTGTAGATTTTTCATCATAAAGAATCAAATGATACTAGACCTAGATGCGCCCCAGTGGACATGATATGAACACTCAGATTGATTTTATATTGTATATGTGTGTATAACATGAATTGATTTATATTTACCATGCGATATTTGTAACAAAATTAAAACAAACTATTATTATGAATATCAAGTGTACAGTTATTTTTATATATATTGAAAACACACTCGGATATCAAAACACGCAACGCCAACATGGCTGACAATAAACGTAAACGAAGCGATGGTGATGATGAGGATATTGAATTTAGAAAGGTTAAAAGACCTCGTGTTGTTCAATTTCAAGACCCACCGAACCATCGTGAAAATCCCAGGAAAATTAAAAGGGAACTTACACCCGCTAGACGTGTTAAACATTATGATGAAAATGTAGATACGTGTGTATTACATAGCATTGCACGGGATAGTGAAGATGGTCATACATAACGACGAATAGTTGGGGACATGTCGACACATGTAAAATTCACTTCGAAAGTTGTGCACCAATAACAAATTTAATTAAAAAACTTAATATATTAATTTGTGCTACGATCGTTTACAAAAAACGAACACGTTCAACACCATCTGCTATATACTACTGGAGGGTAAATCAAAACGAATCATACTACATTGGTATACACGAGTGGACTGATAGTATTCTACAAACGTCACATATCATCATGGAATCAATGCGCAGTAAAACCAACGTATTGATGAGCAGAGTGCAATTTGGGAGCGCCGAACATGCCGATATGAATCGACAATTCTCGGAATATACGCACGCGATTCCACATTGGTTCGAAGATACTATGGACAAACTGAAACTGAAGAATGGAATGCCGCTTGCAGTCATATCAAAGAGTTCTCAATTCATGAAGTTCGTTTTATACCTGAAAACCAACCTTGTATATGGGGATGTTGGCTATGTCGGAATCGCCGAGTCACAGAAGTACGACGAGATGTTCAAAAGTCTGACGGATAAGCGGCTAATTGTGATTCGCTACGACAAAGATGTATCGATGCAAAGTCGTCATCACAAGGCGTTTGTGACATTTGTCAGAAATGTCACAGATAGATTTAGGGTTTGTAATGGAGAAGGTATCGCTATTGAATCCGACATCCATGTCCTAATCTATACCGATGAAACTATCACCACCCAAGACTATGATGTCAAATTCGCAGGATTGACAGACCTCGTTACGGAAATTGAGGTTGGGGCGTACGATGTTAGTAACAGACCGATGACCGAAGAAGAAAAGCGCCAAGCGAAACTTATGATCCAGAGTAGGATTCAGAAAAGAAGAAAGGATACAAGTGACGCTTATGTATATAAAAAACATAAAGTGCGTGACACCCCTGCAAATTCAGAAGATTTACAGAACGTGGCCTCATATAAGACTCGTGTTGAGCAACCAGAACCAAAACCAAAAGCAGTTAAGCGACAGAAGTCCAAACTGTCTGATAAACCTGTACAACTACCAGAATCGTTCGATGTTACTGGAAAACGACCTGTGGTACCTAAGCAGATCTCTGTCATGAGTGATGAAGATAAACGCAATATGGTCGCACGAACCATGAGTTTTCTCAGCAAAAGTGCTGCTGAGAAAGAAAAAAACAGTCGCAGCGATGACGATTTTCCAAGACAGGAATTCCCTCCACAACCAACCGGTGGAAATAAGTACAACATGACATATGAACTATAATGTTATCATTTGATGTATGTTTATTTTGTACATTGATATAGCTGTTGAAATATACATATCAGAAATACAAGTATTGACAAACTTTATACAATCTTTATTCAGTCTTTGATTATATAATCACGTTAAGAAAGCCTTTATGGTCCCATTGTGAATGGTCTTACATAATGGACATTTGCGATCTTTAATTTTAGAATAACACGGGTTGCACGCAGACAAGTGTCCACATGGTAAAAATACTACGGAAGCGTCTTCTTTTGTACAGATTTTACAAATTATGCGACGCTTCAACTCGATGTATTGTTTTTGTACATCTGTCAATGATTCACTAGAATTGTCATTCAGTAATTTCTCCAAATCATCAAGTTTGGCCTTCTTGACTAGTCTCATCTCATCTTTAGTAATTTCATTCTGTTGACACCCCACTCGAGATTGTGTAACTGTATTGTCTAGAATAGCATTCGCGACAGCATTCATGTCAACATGGCTAAATGCTGAATCGCGAATTATCATGTTATACGTATTCGCTATGCGATCGATACCGTGCCCTCTGCTAACATGGCTTATCACAGCAGGATGATTCGAAAGATCTGTTGCGACATCATTCCCGACTCTACCCTCCTTTAGGATCCGCAAGATTTCGGAACATGATATCTCCGAATCATTCTCGACTACGATTTGTACAGTGGCAATATATTGTGACCCCACCGATTTAAGTAAAAAATTACAACGCGGTTGCCAGCGAGCATGTTCGATCCAAGGACTATCTTTGGGCGCCCAGTTCCTTAACTTAAGATCACAGTGGTGACATGTTGATGAGTCTCTACATCCGGTGAAAAAAAACCCTGCGTTCGCTATACTGTGTGTAGTTGGTGTCGATCCGAGTTTGCATTGCCACATCGCAAATGTTTTGAGACGATCGGATTCATTCATCATACCAGTATGAATCGGTTTCGTATCCCATTTTTCTCGTTTGTATTGTGCCCTTAAATTAGCAACGTCGTATTCTATGGCGTCATATCTTAGAACGTTTGATGATCTTTGATCCGGTGTCGGTACAGACGGCTCGCTAACAATTTCTGGATCGGGACCGATGTAGTCCAAAGTCCTATCGACTAGTGGTGGAAGAACATCTGTCGGTATCGGTGATAGAGGAGCTTCAATGATGTCCAAAGTCCTATCGACTAGTGGTGGAAGAACATCTGTCGGTATTGGTGATAGAGGAGCTTCAATGATGTCCAACGTTTTGTCAATTGGTGGTGGAAGAACATCTGTTGGTGTCGGTAATGGAGGAGCTTCGATGATGTCCAACGTTTTATCGATAGGTGTTGGTTCCACCGATTTTTTACCAACGGATGTTGGTCGGAATATCGCTGGAATGGATTGCGTATATGGAGTAGACAGCAGAAACGTTGCAGTAGGAGCAACCTTTTTGGGAGATGTTATCATTAGCTCTTCGTGCGAAGGCAGTTCTTCGGGTGGAGGTATTTTTGACTGCTTGGGTGGACGTGATGTTATATCATCGACCGGGGTCGACCTTGAGTCTTGGGGCTTGGGTAGTGTGAATTCTGTAAGCGAAGGTGGAGTTGACTCTTTGGGTTTAGTCGTCGTTACATCTTCGGGTGGTGGTACTTGTTGCAGCGCTACAGCTGCTGCAGCCCCCGCAATACGTCTCTCCATGGAACTGAGTGGTTCGGCTACAGGTTGGTCAAGTCTCTTGAACGAGCATGTTGTGTTGTGAATACCATCTACATTATCGATGTCACTAAAGAACCCATTTCCTTTACATTTACACTCGAAACATCCCAATGTGTCTCTGGTACCACTGACAACATAGAATCCTGCTTTGGCAAGTCTAAATGCAGATATATCGTCCGATGGGTAATTGGCAAATGTGCTAATTCGAATCATTATGTGATCCATCAATTCATCTTCGCTACAACCGGCAGCCTTACGCCTAACATACGAATCTAAAGGGGACTCCATCGTCAATCTTCGGTTGGGTTTGATTGCTATCGAACATTAATAATAATGAACACATATATACCGACATTAAAATCTATTTGCATGAGAAAAAACATTTAACGTGTTCGATTTTATATAATTCTGCGGTAAACAATATTATTTATAGAATATTACTACAACTGCCAGTTCTAAGAATATTTCTTACATCTGTTATCACAAAATTTAGCATATATAATTTGTTGATATATAAACGTGCACAACTATGGATGTGTCAGAACCAGAAATCGTCAAAAAAAACAAAACCACAAAACGGGTTAGATCTTTGAATATGGCCGAGCTCATGGAAGCTCTAGAATCAAGCGTCGCTCTACCAACGCGAATACCTAATAAGGACAATGAATGTGAGTCCGATTACGAATCTGGTGACGATGCTGATAATTACTATTATCGCACATCCATAGATCAAGATTTTCAAGATGACCAAGTGTGTTACCAACAAGAATCTGAACGAAAATGTTGTAAAAAGAGAGATGTGCGTGTGGTCGTGGATATGGATGTACCAGATCAAGAATTGCCCATACCCACCATGAGACGATATACAAAACCCGATAAACGTAGGATCAATGTTAAAAGGAGAATTGCTAGATTTTACCCCAAAAACATGATATAAAATATTAACAGTCAACTCAGTTACTAGAACACGTTCGATTTATGTGCAGTATAAGTACAAAATATACCGGTCATTTGGAAATTAAAAAAAAACAAAAAAAAAAGCAAGAGGATTGATTTGGTAATAATATTGATATCATGGATACTAAACTGCACTTAGTTACAGTCTGCAAGATCCTGGCTAAGCATTCTGGAGACAATACTTTAATTCGACATATGATCAATGATATGCTGTTTGCCAGACTAGAGCTCAACTTGATATTGGGAACAGTTAGTGATATGCCGAATGCCGATACTCACAGCATACCGTCAGTCACATCTCTATTAGCAACCATGGTGACCAGTGGTTGGGTTGTGTCCGGGCGTAGCGGTGCTAACATTAAAATATACGACAATGTACTGAAGCAAATGATAAAATTGAATGACTGCGCTAAGCAATCTGTATTTTTTCTCAAACACTTTGATATCGTCCCAGACCAAGATGTTGTTGTGATCGATATGGGAACATTGGTGGATCACGAATATGTCATTCATCCAGTCCGTGACGAGAGAACGTTCGTGAGTCGACCGTGTAAACGCAAATTGGACGATATGGATGATGATGAAGACCATGGCTGCTCCTCAGATACACAGAAACGGTTTCGTTTCTAGACTATACTTCTGAATCATGTTAACTTGTTGGTTTAATATTGTTTTATATAATAACTTGTATGTAATAAAAACTATTGGTAAAACATATACACGTATTGAATCATTTAATATTTGGTGAGTTACAGAATGACGACTGTCTTTAGTAAATAATGAACGAGTTCGACATTTTGACTATAAAGGACTCGTTCATTTAAGTACTCTTACAATCTGCACTCAAACGATTATATTGTTCAAATATATACCGACAAAATGGGGTCTAATTTGTCTCACAACTACTATGTGACCAAGGATGCGATTGAGAAAATAGAGACGTATGATGAAGACGATGGTTTGTGTGTACACGATTATTTCCAATGTCCCGCCAATCGCGAACATTTCGATGATACGGAATTGAAGAACCATCGCATAGTTAGGTTACCTGAGCTGACTAAGTTTGCTGTACGGAGTCGTGCTACTGACAACGATAACGCACAGCTACATCATACCGAAACCTTGTATGCGATTATATATACCCGCATAGATGGAGGATTTATGATGTCGGTTAAGCGATTGCAGAGTAATAATCCCGCATTAATCCATTATACAGCCATTGCTGGTGTCCAAAACACCAATGTTCATTTCAGCAACTATGAGCCTCAACTAAACGATGTTCCGGCCTTCGACCTCGATGGTTATAACTCTATGCTGCGTGGAGCCAATGTCAATACTTCAATTGTGCTCCGAGTGACAGATCGGTTGTTTGCCTATGGAGGTATCAAAACGACCCGTGTACAACGTCCGACGAAAGGTCAACGCCTCCGATTTGCGATGGGTGATATCATAAGAGAGTCTTACCCGACAGATGAGAACAAAAGTTTTTTTGCAGCACGCAATCGCGATGAATGTTCTGTGTACCACCTCCACCAAATACTCCCTATGCCACTAGCAGTTTATCATGTATACAAATTGGACTACAGAGATGTTCGGGACGAGTTAGACAAGGGTCGTCACGAGTTCGATATTGCAAATATTAAACGTGTTATAGATTACAGGTCGTAACTGTATTTATATGTGCGCGTTTTAATCAATGCTCAACACAACTTGACATTTGGTGTACGAACTTGGTTGTATCGCTATATCAAGGACTTATAACATGGAGAACCAAGATATTGATGTTACAGAAGACTTCGTTATGGATTTGCCAGAGAATCAAGAAGGTCTCCTAGAGATCCAGTTCGCCATGAGTTACAATTCAGACCAAGAAACTAATGATAGCGATGAAGATGATGGCGATGGTGTTAGTGCAGACCACATGTTTGCTATAACGGCCACATGTAAGAAATTACTTGGGGACATAATGGACGACATTGAAGCCGATGATACCGGTGATGGATCTGACGAATCTAGTGTCTCGCCCGACGAGTTCATTGAGGGACTCGTGGATCACAATCCGGAGAATAGCTTGTATAGTTACGAGCAGTACAAAAGATTTTGGCGTGATATCAGCCATGATGAGATGAATGAAACTGACTATGAGAAGTACGCCGCTGTTGTGAAGAATGAGGACGCTATGAACTCTTAGTAAAATTTCATGTCAATCAATTGTACCATTATTTGTTGTATGTATGTATAATACTTATATCCACGTATGATTATTATAATAAACCATGTTACATATAACATTTATATTTATGTGATTATTTAGTGTCGTAATATATTTCAAAAGACACTCATAATTTGGTTTAATCAAGTGTTTAACACGTTCGATATATTGGAGTTTGTGGTGTATATTAACACATTTGTGACAACCCAATGATCATTCCGTCTCACATTTGTATTTAGTACATACGAAACTAAAATAGTAACCATGATGGACCAAAACTTTGGCACGGAGGGTTTCATAGCGTACTGTCACGATATATTGAGGTTACCCATTGAATACCCGGCTCCACTTAAACAGATGGTTCGTGGTAACCAGGTTGCATCATTGGGTGCTAAGTATAAGGAACTGCGAAAAGTAGTGAAATCGTTAGAAAACTATAACGATTTTGTAAGGATTGCAACTCGAAATGCTGCTGCTAGGATTTCGGAAATCGAAGCTGCTCTCAATGATATATATACAAAGGAGACGCAAGCTGGGATGGCTCCCAAGATCACGATTCGTTCAACAAAGAAGCGTTCTCAAAGCGACGGCGAATCGGTTGTACCAAATGTCAAGACTGGTTGTAAAAGAAAGTATGATGACGGGGCTGTATTTGGCGAGTCTACAGAGTCGTTATTTTTTCAAGTTCCATCACACGAGGCCAAGAAGTTTAAGTCTACCGACATGTTCGGGAGTAGTATCGATATATTACCAGATGTGAAATCTCACCTCAACAGAATCATATCGTTTGAAGATTTCATTACTGCTGATTCCATGGAAGATATATTATCGCAGTTGGATATTGAGAACGTTGATGATTCTACGGTCGCCAGTTCGCGCATCTTGAAATGGTATAATCAGAGATGTGCTGAGAGGAACGGTGCTCCAACCAAGGAAGATTTCTGGATCGAATTGATGACTCGTCTCATGGATTTCGCTCGATACGTGGACGATGTGGCCTACAATAAACCTAACAAATCACCCGAGGCTGCAGAGATCAGGACTAATGCACTTATCACATTGAAGCCCATGTTGGAACTTGTGTGTGGCGAAATCACCCCTGTATATATGAATTTTATGTCGATCGCTGCTGCCCGACATGGTGTCTGGATAGTCGTTTGGTTTTTGGGTAACGTAGTTAGACTAAATATGGACAAGCTGAAACTCCGCAATCAACCGCTCTCGCGATCTGAACTTGCGATGTATAATATCATAAATACCTTCAACAACATCGAGAGTGCTGAGGAGTCGATATGTGATGATGATGGTGTCGGCTGTGAAGATGAATCTGTGAAAAAACTTTAATCGATATGTGTAGAACATTGTGTAATATGTATGTTTTATGTTATCGTGACTATTGGTTATATGTTTTTATACCTGTATAATCCATACTATCTCTATATGTATAAATTACATAAAATATATTAAAATAAATCTATGTATAGAACTGAAAACAATTGTACTCAATTTATCTGCAAGAGGGTGTTGCATATATATGTTTTTTTTTACAAAATGGATTGTCCCAAGTGTAATTGGATTTTTCGAATCGTAGATTGGGATTATAGCGACTACGAGAAATTGGCATCTATAGTGTCGTATTATAGGTTAGTCGTTAAGACTATCGATGCCGATAACGTTCCCGTTCTAACAGGATATGTGCAGTTAGAACTAAAACGTCGTTGGTCAAGTTTGACTAGACTATGCCCAACTATCATTTGGATAGTTCCGACTCAGGATCCTATAACAGTTGTCAAGAGAATGAAACGTAATGGTATGGAATATGAAGAGACCGGGAAATTGCAAAGGCGTGGGAAGACTAAAGATAAACGTTATATCATTAGGGATTTGGTATCATACGGTCCTCATAATCTCAACGACACCGTTCGCATGAGAAAGAACGGGTTTATCGCAGCTATACAAGAAGCTAAAGACAAGCGATTGGTGTCGAGTACTGAGTTGTCGTATAAAAAGGACGCACATATTGGAGCCTTTATACATAACTTGGGAGTGTTGTTAGATGGCGCTGGACCAAACTGTAACGCAAACGGCGAACACTTTACCAACTTGGTGGGTGTTAAGGTGGTAGAGCCACTCTTGACTAAGTTAGATGTGTTAAATAACGATAGGTTTGCAAACATGCCTATGACCGGATTTAAGGAAGTCATGGCGGTAGCTGGCATACTCGTGCAGGAACAATACAATGATATGCCTATAGACGACATGACATTTATTCTCAAATGTATAAACGACATAGTCGCACTTCTTACAGATTACGACATGCTATGTAGTCAATCTGTGTAATTTATTTTATTTAAATGAATGGTATGATGTTGTTGTAAACCATTACAAGTTGTTATTCTGTCGAAAAAGTACATTCGTAAGAAATCATGGCTAAGTTTGGTGTGGTTATCGTAGCACTATGTGTGTGTGGAGTATTGTCTGCTGCCGTTCACCAACCTATAGATGGTGAATTCTCAGTGGCAGATAAAGATCACCGTGTCGAGATTGACGCCGGTTCTGGAGACGAAATTGTACACATACCTGCCACCCATCACCATAATAATTCTCATAAGAATACTCATCATAAAAAGATAGATCGCGATCATGTCCTACATGTGACCAAACCCGCTACAGAAACATGGAATGAGGGAAGTGGATTTGGGTCGGGAGATCATACTGTGGAAATGATAACCGAAACTATCGACAAAGATGAAGTACATCGAGCGATTGGATTGATGTACGGTTGCGGACCAAACGAACTAGACAAGTTGCGCACGGACGATGTTATCGACATCTTATTAGAAGTCGTGTCTACAAACGTCAAGCAGGACAGATTGCTCGAACAATTGTTTAGTATAGTGCAGAAAAAGCGTTCCGTACCCACAGAGACCAAACATCGCCGTTTGTCTAGAGATAGACTTCTTATGGAGCATGTAGCATTTATGCATAGAGTGCTAGTTGGACTGTGAGGAAATTAGATTTGTTTACAGACATGTTATTAAGATCACTGTGTGATACGGTTGATTGTAAAATTATACATTGTTGCTATATATATTATATATATGTGTGTGTATATAAAAAATGAACACATGCTAATAAAAGCGACTGTTTCAAAGATATAACTAGTTTTTTTTCTCTCATGAGCGGGTATTTGATACAATGGTACACATTTTTATCACCGTCCAATTAACTATGGAGGACAACAATCTGACGGTGTATATATATATATATTATTAGAGCGGCACGGAGGGCATCCTCCTCAGCTACTGTTCTCTTAAACATCGAACAGCTTCGATTTTTTTTAACCTGGGATTTCCCCCAAATCTCGAACACGTTCGATCGTCCAGCTGCGGAGTTGCCCTCCGTGCCGCTCTAATAATATATATATATATACACCGTCAGATGGCTGCCCTCCATTTTAGCCTCCGCGACCATCAAAAACTGAATCGTTCTTGTAACCAAACTTTAACTACAGAAACACTCGTATTAAATTTGAACAAGTTTTTATTGAAACACGTGCGTATATTGAATATAAAAGGTTTATAACATTGACAATACATACATACATACGATACGATAATAATAAAATGTCTCATTCATGGTAACTGTCGTACTGATCGATGTAAAACACATCGCTACTCGGCACTTTCGTCGGGAAGAAGTTACAAAACACTATAACATTCACGTCGTTAAAATGCAGGTGTTTGTAAAAGGTGGCGTAGACGAAATCGCACTCCTCACAATCCACGTCGAGCACGGAATACTTGGTGATGTTGCCAGATGGTAACAAATCGTCAGAACAACACGTGCGATACATGTTTGAATTCAGTGTCTTGTGTAAATACTGCGCCATCCACGATTTCCCTTGTCCCTTAGTCTTGCCCACCACAAACAGGATTCTATTGTTAGAGTTAGTAAAATTAGATAATTCGGCTACGCGAATCTGCCATGGTAACATCAATTGGGTCGTGTCGTGAACCTCCGGATTACTTGCATGTTCAGCCTTCACAGCCTTCTCTCTGTTTATCAAACGAGTGTTCCTTCGAAGCTCGGCCGCCCTTTTCTTGAGAGGTAGTATGGGTCGCGTAAGTTGCAACTCCCTTGCAATGTACGTTTTCGGGTCCCTCAGATAGCTCGCTTTAAGCATTATGCGCATCATATTCGTCGTATACCATTGTCCATACCGCGCTAGCAGCTGATCTGTCTGATATCCAGCATTCATATCAGAGGCAGCCTGGATGATCATATTTTTCTCGTGCTCATACATGGCGTCGAGATCGATCTCCTCTTGTGAAAAATCTGCCATCGTTTCTTAATTAAAAAATGCAGGTATGTATACAACTAAAGAGCAATAGATGTTCTAAAACAGGAGGTTTTTTAATTTGATTTTCACTTTAAGTATATATACCCAAGTACAATCGAACGCGTTCGATTATTTAGCTGCGGAGTTGCCCTCCGTGCCGCTCTAATAATATATATATATATACACCGTCAGATGGCTGCCCTCCATTCGCTGACCTCCGACCGATCTAAAACATCCAACACGTTCGTATTTATTAATCAACTTTGAGGATATATAAACCAGCTCCACTTCTACTGGATAACTATCATCTCACTGATTACTGAGTAACAGTATTTCAATTTCAATTCATTGATACCATACATTCACAACAAATTCAATATGTTTGGATGTACCCACCAATGCGGTAAAATAAGAAAAACTGCAGGATGGATCGCCATTATGGAAGAGGTGTCCCGGGTTCGCAAAGAATTGGCACGCGGAGCGGGATCGCTAATTCCACAAGTCGTCAAAACTATGGACAATAACGATCATTACATGAACACTCAACCTCCAGATACAATCTACGTTAACGATATGCATTGTGACATGTCGCTCCAAATGCTCGAATTGGACATGGGGCACAGGATTTTAAAAGGGGCGAATGATATGCTAAAGAATCAAGTTGCCATCGATGCCATAATAGATACGGTCAACAAAACTTCCACGAATACGAAGACTGGAATTATCGCACCAGAAGCTGAGTGGTATAGATTGGTGCAGTTAATCAAGCACGAAAGAATTTTGCCACAATCAGATGTTGCTGACGTGGATATCCCACCGAGTACCAGAGCCGATAAGCAAACGGTCTACGTTATGGGACTCGAGGAACACTTCATGCCCGCTGATAAAAAATGGTTAGAAGCCAGAGGCCATGACATCGTAGTCCTGCTCGTCCCACCAATGACAACTGCCTCTGGTGACACGGATCCACTGAAACCAGAGGTTGCAAAAAAGATAGAAGTGCTCAGGAAGACCATGGTGTTCCTCGACTCGGGATATGCCCATGTCAAGGGTACAGAAATCATCCGTTTAAATGAAGTCGGGAAACCAAAAGTTATCATACTCGCCACGAAGGCTGTTTCTGTAGGACCAACCGACATGACATGGATCGATGCTCAAAAATTGAACTTTAGGAATATGGCCAGACCCGGTGCTCGATTTGAAGTTGATTTGAACGTGTCGACTACCGCACAGGGACATCGTGTACCACCAGAAACGTACCCGAACGTACACAGTGTCGATCCCGAAATAGTGCACGTGGTACCAGCCGGTACGACCAAGCACCTGAATGCCAACACCGTACGAGCCATTGGATGGCCCGGGACCAAGCAAACGGGTTGCTCTCATGTGAACAACACCATCCTCAATGCGTTATCCTTATCAAGTGAAGGACAACCATTGGTAGTATCGACACCTACCGAACATTTCCATACCATCACCGACAGTGTTATGAGATGGGCGAACTTTCATGGATTATTAACAGTATTTGTTGGGATAGAAACTCCAGAAGAAGCGTTCGAATCGGCTTGGAACGCAGATATTGTGATTGTGATAGCCCAAACGTCGTCTGGTGACACGTTAAAACGGCTAGAGCGCGGACATAGGATCGATAAAGTTTTGAAATTGTTATCTAACGGATTCATTGTCAAACAAGATGGTCGTGCTCGCGTGCGGGAGAAGAAAACCAAACCTATGCTGTTGGTCCTGCGTGACTTCGAATTGCATCCGATAGCACCGATTAATCATCTGTACTATCAAGGGCACGAAGTTGCTGAACTTAGAATATCATCTTATATGTATTGCATGAACAAGATTGAGGAGGATGATATGGAATGTCAAACAGCCAATCGTGATTTGGAACGAAAACATTCCGACGACTCGGAAGGCAAAGGCGATTCCTATTACCACCCCAACGAATGGTTTAGTGGTAGTGTGAAAATCGAGCGAAAAGATACTGAGGCCTCCGAAACACCCGTTCTTCAGTTCTCAGAACCCTTACACGTCGATGATATGCATATGCGGCATGCGGATAGTAAACCATCGGTTCGCCGTTCCATAGGACCACAGATCACATCTTGTGGTTGTAAACGCAAGACTGCCAAACTCATGTCTCCCAAATCTACAAAACTACCCAAGGATGACGATGAATCTTAAACATGATTTACCAAACTGAACTATCTGTAAAAAAATTTATGTTATGATAACGTTGTATGTAATCCAACATTTTAATGATTGTATTGTACTGTTTATATATATATCCATATGTATGTTTGATGTCTTGAAAAAAATATATGTATCGACAAACTTAAAACAGAATCTCAGTTGTTTTTACAAACTTACAAACACAGAGGGTGTGATGAATTAAAAACTTACTATTAGAGCCGATATTTATATCCAACGTGTTCGACCTTTAATATACCACACTGTATTTATGAGTTGTACAACATTAGTAAAATATATATACGACCCAAATCAACAGTGTGTACAAAAAATATCATGAATTTGGAAGAAGAATTTATATATACCGACGACCAAGAAAATGATAGTTCCGAATGTTTAGATGATGCTGACGACGAGCGTGATGTGGACGATTATGCCGAGAATGATGACGATAGCGATTATGATATCGATGTGAGTGAGATACAATCGCCACAAAAGCGATGTCGTACTGCAATTAACAACGGTGGTCCGATGAGTATTCGTTGTATGTTAGATTACGAAGAAGAAGACGAAGAAGAAGAAGACGATGATGATCATGTGTGTGTTGACCTCGAGCCCATAACTCAAGTGAAAATACCCAACACTGTTAAGGACATACCCGAGTTGTGTAACGTGGCGTACGATGCCGAGACAGATCGAAACGTACTAATGTCGATCATTAAACGGCGAGACGCTAGATTAAAGAAACGCGCAGCAATGAGTCCATTAGGTGTACGGAAAAGATTAAGATTAGAATTTGACACTCTCCCTATTCGATTGGAGCACGTTAATGATCCTGCTACTACACCACACCTCAGTCGATACGGACAATATGACGATGATGTGGGGATCGAAAGTTCTGTTGAGGAAACTATCACAACAACGTCATTCGAAGCGAACGTGCGATCGAAGATAACCGATGTAGAGTTGGAAGATGAAGACGATTTCCCAACATTTCCATCATTATCATCACCACCACCACCTCCATTATCACCGCCAACACCACAACCTCGATCGAAATCGTGTAAAGAATCAAAGAGAAAGACAAGGAAGCGTACTAGATCTAAGTCAACTCTCAATGATCCTTGATATATTACCATTGATGCAAATTGTAACTAATATATTATGCAGTCAATTGTACGATATATATATCGCACGCATGTTATATGTAATAAACCGATTTTATATTATTAATACAGTATCATTTTCAATATATGAACACAGTTGACCGAAATAATCATGTCTGCCAAACGATATTTCGCCAAGAATAAAAAGATACTGTTCTACAATGAGTCGGACGAAATATTCATCCGACCATCCTGCCATGGTGAAGCCATGGTATGTGGCGGTTGTTATCAAATGAAAGTAGATTACGATGCTCATTTCTGCGTAGCTATGGCTAAACGCTTGGGGTACGACGAAGTTGCTAATCATATCGCTAATACCGAAGGCATACAGACCAAATACAGGAGAGTGTGTCCTCCAGATATGGATGAATCTCACAAACTTAGAGCCTTCTACAATTTTTCTGGAATTCCACTAGGAACAAACCTCAAGAAAGGCTTTTGTATATCGGAAATACCACGGGACATATTTAAACAGATCACCGTAGCAAGTGCAAGAAAAGCCTTTAATGGTGATCAATATACTATCATAGTAAGAAATCTGATGAAGCTTCACAAAATTGTGAAGACTTCGAGAGGAGCTACAGGTTATGGGCACTTTAACTACTATAAGCTATTTGAATTCATGCATGTGGTATCTGGAGTTTATAATCCAGATAAATACCTGTCTCCTCAGATGGTGCTCAGTGCTACATTATTGAATAGTAAAGGTGAAAAAGTCTACTCGCCACCTCCGATCGAATACCTGGCTAACATGATGGCTGATTTGATAGCCATATCGGAACTGGATGACCACGGACATGTGTTGTTAAGACCGGATAATCGTGGTAGATATGTAGCTGTACCTATACCATTGAATCCGGCCGCCAAGAGAGTAACTGGTGACACTTTGATAAAGGTCATTAAGTTTAATGATGCTGATAAGGAAGAAAGACAAGACCGCATTAGTACACACGCCATCAGAATAGTTACAACTTCCATAACTGGAGCCACAATGCACCTGTGGAAGCAGATGAATGATCAACTTCGAAGTGTAAACAAACACTTCGCAGAAACTAAAGATGATCGAGATGATGATGGTACGGTTGGTGTTGAGGACGGACGAAAACGAAGTCGGGCGGTAACGAATACTACCCCCCAATTAGATCAGGATAAGATATCAGTAAAATACTATGAGATGAAGCCTGGTCAGAAGGAGGTACATGTTGATATAGGAGACATTGAGTTCATTCCCCAAAGATCGTTGTATGAGAACGATCTTAAAACAGGAAACGGTTATTCGGCTAACCAAGTCGACTATGGTACCGTGGAGCTACACGACCACGACTTCTCCAGTATGCTGTTCGAAGGGGGGAGTCCGTATAACGACGACATTGTACAAGATCGTATATTGTCAGATATAGATATTGCAACTGATGTATCGGACGACTTTAGGTCTCTACACATTGCGGAACCGGTCGATGAAACAGAAAAGAGTGACGACTATGTCACAGAACGCATCGCGTACGTTAACAACAGATTGAGTACAATCAAACGTACATCGGTGTTTAAAAAGATACCGATATCTGCAGTGGAACAAGTGGCACAAATGTACCAGTGTCAGGCCCTCAGTAATTTCGGATTAACTGAGGATATGTGGGATATTAAACTGAAGTTTTTCGAAACAGCAACTCCGGAAGAAGTGGGCACAAGTATTGGTACATATATGCCTAGTGCCATAATAACAACGAAACCAATAAAGCTAGCTCGAGTATTACCATTCAAACCGCCAGAGTTGTGGGCATTCAGCGATTTTTACATAAGACATACTAACTCGGGTAAGCGCGTAGATACCAAGGCTGAGAAAGAAGCTGTCTTGCGAATTTTAGAGAATCACGATATGGGCGAAATGTCGAATATTGCTAAAAATACCGTGTTAGATAGGTATTTCGAGAACAGTGATAAAAATGAGTTTTGGATTCTGTGTGAGAAATGTTTCCAAAACGGCATCGACGATCCAGGAAACTATGTCGGGAAGAGTACCGAAGCCCGCAACAGTATGCGCGCCAATTTTCGCAAACAGGCTCAAGCGGCTCGACGAACGTGTACATTGTGTAACATAGGCAATAACAAAGCTTCCCTACAGAGCAATATTCTCGCTAAAGTGTTCAGTGACAAGCCCGAAATTCGTGAGGCAACATTAAAACATCGTTCGATGGCTATTGCTATCATGGCGATAAACGAAGCTAAATGGTATCAGCTGATTCGCGATGAAAAGTTAGCTCAGCACAATGATCCGGAGTTCAAACATACTATGATCACAACTGCACAACTCGCCAGACATGCGTCTGTAGAATTAGCAGAGGCTAAAGATGTCATAAAACAGCGAGGCATTGCTGCTCGGAAGAAGATCGAACGAAATAAACGATTTAAGACGACAGCGAGAAAAGGAACTGAAACTAGATAATCGAACGTGTTCGATTTATAACGACTATATATGTATTTAAACCTCCTCCGTAGCACATAACGTTATTGCAGCGTATGTGTGATTTATATAATTATAACCATTATACAGATTGATATCCATCATCTTTAATCATTCACCACGATGTCGGTGATTAAAACTAAAGTTTTGGGAAATAATCGCACCAAGCCATATCCCAAGAGCGTGAACCCTTGGGGTAAATCTACAGATGTTGCAAAATTGGGACAGCACGGTCGTAAGACCGTGAAGAGCGCAAGTGATTACAGTTTGACATTTGATGGGGATGTGCGACAAATCATTACAACAGAAGATGATGTTAAGCATGAATTCATCCACCCTTCTAGCCACAAGTTCTTCGCCCACGAAGATCGTAGGCGCGAGACCTATGCTGGTTGTGGATTAAGTACGAATGTAATAGACGAACTTGTAACATCAGGATTGTTCCATGACAACAGCTGTTCTATGTCCACGTGTTTTTTCTGCGGAATATCAATTGATACTCCGAAACCCAAGGATAAATATCTGAACGAGACACTGCCTATCATTGATCACCATATCAGAAATAGGTGGTGCATCTTTAATAACTTTCTATATGGGGACAAATGTAGCATTTTTGTGAAAAGTGTGTATTACACTAAAGTTAACCATTTACAAGAGATGGTAAACGACCGTAAGTCGCAGATTGAAAACGACTTGTCCAGTAGGTTGTCCAGTGTCAAAGCCATCCTGGCAGACTTGGACAACTGTATAGATGCGTCTAAAACACAATTTCGGGATTTATCAGACGTGTCCGCTGCTATAAATACCTTGGCTAAATTTGTTAATAAACATCATCTTAGCCGGGATAATGCGATGTTAAAAAAGACGGCGGGAAAATCGACGAGTGGAAAGAAGTCTGTGAGAACACCGGGATCCAAATTTGTGGTCAACGACAACAAACTCAAACGAGTCATCCAGGCTACAAGAGTGTGTAGTTCACCGGATATCATCTCGCCACAATATCGAAACCCGGCACTGACGAAGCATGCCCAATCTGACATTTCCAAATCAAAGGTGATCGCGGGCAAAGCGATGAAGGTTAGACGACTAGCGCTAACATTCAAAGAACTCTTTTAATGTGTACGCAATGTCCATGTGTAAAAATGGAACACATGAATACAAATGTTTAAATATGATTGATTGTATATATCATTGTATTGGTTCAATCTTGTTTTTTAAAAAAATGTAGCTTGTGATTTTATGATGTGGTGAAAAAAAATATATATATTAGAATATACTCAAGTTTTATATTGTATTTCATATCGTTAAAAGCGTTAGAAAAAAACAGACAACATGCTTCTGTTTATCATATCGGTCGTGCTGACATTTACAGCTATAAACAGCGAACACTGCATATGTTTTGACCACGGAGGATTTGATATATGTTCTGGGTACTTCGACACGTGTTCCTACCTACCATCGAACGATCAAGGTTATCATGTCTTAGCAATTTTTAACGATACTTATGCACGACGAAGATTCGGCATGTGTTCGCCCGGCGGGGATATGGTGTTATCACCCAAGGGATTTCAACCTTACTTCAGACACGATTGTAGACCGGCTCCCAAAATTTCACAATGTAAGTTAGACATTGAAGCTCGCCACAGCGATTGTGAAGCTAAATTTGTCAAGGACATTCCAGTCAAAACTGTGACGGAGGTATACGACACTAAATCGTACATAGACGTTCGGAGTGTGTGTAGCGACGATTGTTCGTCTCGAATTAAAGGTGTTGTACTATACGACCATGTCACTAAAAAATATCGTTGTATAACACATGAATTAGGAGCCACCAACAACTGGTTACCATTGCGTGTTAAACCGTATATGTACGAATTGGTGACTAGTTACTATGCTTACCATGGACTTTCGGTCATGTTTCCGTATAATAAATTAGGATATATACACGTAACTCCAACCCCACATGTGACGACGACTTCTGCAAGTAATATTCTTCAAACAGACAATTGGTATTGGTGTAGTAACATTGGGGCAGATGCTGAATTCAAATGGTATGGTGTGCGCAACGTATACACCACTAAACCACGATTTACAGCAAATATCGACGATTGTGACAAAACGTAACTCTCGGTGAAAGAAAAAAAAAGTGATCAGTGAGGGACTCGAACCCACGACTTTCGTGTTATTAGCACGACGCTCTAACCAACTGAGCCAACCGATCATTGAGAAAATTGCTACTAACAAATGTATATATCAGGTCATGTGATTTTATTCGATTGATTATATAATATATGCAATTAAACTAAATATACAAACATATACACAGGCTTTTCTTTATACCCACAATATAATATATATAAGATGACGAGTAAATTGTTGTCACATCAAGCGTAACAACCTAATAGCTGAGTTTCACAAAGGCGAATTGGTATCTGTGCATCGATCTTGGTTCTACATATTGGACACGTGGCTAATGAATTGCCCATGTTACAATTATCACAAGTAACCATGTGTCTACACGGCATAAATGCTATACAGCTGGGCGCAGCCATACATACCACACAATTGTAAGACTGTAGCAAATTCTCAAGTTTTTCGATGGCTTGTTCTCTCGTGTATTTTCTATACTCCTCATTTGCAAACATAGTTGCCCGAGCTCTCGCCGGTAATTGTGCATACGGTAATGTCTTGGGTGGCTCGGGTTTTGGCATTGGTAAACTTAACAATTCTTCGATGCTAGGAGGTTCGACCTCGTCTGGATTGAAGTCTGTGACTTCAGCACAAGACATTCCCGGTTTAGCATCATCGACCCCTGTCGAGTTTTGACACTCGCACAATGCACAAGGCTTCCTGCCGTACCTTATTGTTAAAAGTACCTCGAGATCTTTTCGTGTAATATTGAGCACCATCGCTATCGCACCATCCATGTTTAAACCATCGACTGATACCTTATGAAATAACTCCTTCACGATTTCGGTAATGGTGAAATGTTCTATCAGTTCTAATAAGTCAGCCCTACGTTCCAAGCATCGAAATATGCTCGCCTTAACTATCATATCGTCTTGAGAACAGGATTGTATATCTAAAATTACCTCAAGAACAGATCGTTTGAAATCTCGATCGAAAGACTTCGCCAATTTATCCTTGTAGGAGTGGTACAGAATTGATATCATTTGCGGTTTATTAAACTTCGTTCTAATGTATGCACAGTCGTTGGCCCATTTTACATGTTCGTGGTACGGATCTTCGTCTTCTTCCCAACATCCCCCACAGACTCCGCAAAAGAAACAATAACAGTCATCAATGTTACCATCATTTTCAGGCGCTCTATAAAATCCAGCCATTGCGAGAGCTTCGGCATTTTTTTGTAGAAATGGGGTAGAATTGGTTTTAAACGTCGCCATTCTGTTGCTAGCTATACACAAATCATCGTCACCATTATGTACAGACACCGAATCATCCACAGCTGAGACGTAACCGTTAGCTTCGACGTAAGTATTGTTTACATACCACCAAATTTTTCGACGAATTAGCAACTCTAACTCGTCATTAATAATTTCGCTGTTATACAATATCCAATCTAACAGTCGCGTCGTATCGTCGCTAAATACGGGTTGTTCGCTCAAAATTAACGGTGGGAGCTGAGCCTCCTGTCTTATGTTGAGATTTAACGAATTATACAACCACGATACAGAATTACGGATGTGATCAATGAAAATGCGTGGATATGGAAAATCGCGAGCCCAACTTTTATCATCTAACAATCTATTGAACATGATAGACTGTTTATCCTTAATCAACACACGTTCGGGTATGGTAGCACTACATCCTTCTTCTGACGTTCTTATGTCGTACTTCATCCACTTACAATTTGGACTTAATTGCTTATGAATTTTTACTGGATCGTCACTCTCGCACCAATACCCCTTCTCCATCATGCAGTAAAAGCATTTGATCAAATCCTTCGGTTGGTCTCTAGCGAAATTTTTAGAGCTGCGATAAAATCCAGCCATCGCAAGTCGTGCCCATCCGGGTGTATTGGATTTCTCGGGTTCACTTGTCATAAGTGACATCAGTCTATCAGAAAACTTTTGCATATGAATGCCTCCACGAAACTTTTTCATATTGTTTTCCATTATCAATATATTAAATATCAACTGTCGAATTTGACGATGTATAAAAACGTTCGGTATTTTAAAGGAACTAATCAGGAATATCGAGTTCAATGCTAATAATTTATTTTACACATATATCAAGTTAAACAATATACAACATATTAAAATAAATACATCAATGATAATAATACATAGTCTGAGTATGAGAACACAGTTGATCAGTCGCTGCTCGATTTTGGGCTATGCGGTAAAATCTTGGCCGGTTCGCGTCTTGATATACATAAGTTCATAAGCCTCATGATGCTAGGAGGACGAGCGTCTGACTTCAGGCACGGAAGTTTGATTTGATCGTCAAATTCGCTTGGTTCATCGAATTCTGGCTCCGGTTCCGGTTCTGGACATCCGCACGACGCATGGAGACCATGGCTTCTCAATAATAAAAGATCTTTGAGAACTTCTGGTGTCGTGGTGTACATTTTCGTGGTGCGATATTTATCACATTCATCGGTTGGGTGCATATGGAAAAACTCATTCACAACGTCGGTAATTGTAAAACCGCATATCGCCGTGTTCATAAAACACCGCACCAGTTCTACTACATCCGGCATGTTGTCAAGACTGCCCAATATGCACAATTTAACTACAGCTTCGTCACGAGACCCAGATTGGTTATCTATAATGGTCTCAAGAACATGTCGTCTGTAATTTTGGTTGATATTCTTCATAATTTCATTCTTGTAGTAATGGTACAAGATGGATTCAATTTTGCTATTAGTCAGCTTCGATCTAACGAATTTACAACCGTTAGACTTTATCGCATGTACGTGATCCGGATCATCGCCCTCTTTCCAACTCTCCACATTGACTCCGCAAAAGAAACATCTGCAGGATACAATATCTCGATAAAATCCGGCACTAGCTACTCTTTCGGCATTTTTCTGCAGATATGGGCATGATTCGTTATCAAATGTTCCGATTCTGTTAGCAAGTATACACATATCATCGCGACAATTCTTTCTACACGCAGCACTATCCAAATCTACGAAATATATGTCAGTATCTTCACCTTCTTCTTCAACATACGTCTCGTTGACATGCCACCAAATTCGTCGGTTCGTAAGCGTATTGAACGCTAATTTAAACAGATTGTTATGATCCACTTCCCAATCTAACAATCGTATCATATCGTCACGATCAATAGATTCCTCACTCAAGATTAGCGGTACGAGCTGAGGCCGAGATTTTATATCGACATCTGAACCGTATGTCCACATCACAGAATTCTTGATGTATGACATGAAATATTGAGGAAACGGATAGACGTTTTCTCGTATTCCCATGTGCACACATCTATCATATATCAGCGACTGTTTTTCTCTAATCAACTCGCATTCGGCTACGGTCGCTATACAACAACCCTCGCATGAAGTTATATCGTACTTCCGCCACTGACAGTTGGGACTCAACCGCAAATGGACATCTATTGGATTATCTGTCTTGCACCAATTTCCTTTCTCCATCATGCAGTAAAAACACCTCACCAGATCGGCCGGTCGATTCTTAGCGAAATTTTCATTGCTGCGATAAAATCCAGCATCCGCAAGTCGTGCCCATCCGGATTCATCGGTACCAATGATTCTAGCATCAAGAAGTGACGTCATTCTATCCACTCTTCTCTGCATATGAATTCCTCCGCGAATATTTTGCCTATTGTTGTACATTATTGCTGTATATATATTTAACGGCTGACTTGGTGAGGTATTGTATCGAAGGTTGATATGACTATATAATCTATACTGTGAGTCTATATACAAATCGATCGAATGATATACCGAACACGTTCGATTTTGTAAAAACCAACCAAATGTTGAGATTAATGATAATAATTTATTTTGAACATATCAAGTTAAACACTATATATATACAACATATTAAAAAATACACATTAATGATAGTCACGTAGTATCACATCAAGAGTCACATCCTGCCATCTGAGTCTCACAGAGGTTCGCTTTCACTTGTCTGATGATCTTGGATCTACAAATTGGACAATTAGCGTTTGGGTTACCCATATTACAATTCTCACAAGTAACCATGTGTCTACACGGCAGAAACACCATACAGCATGGTGCAGCCATGCATACCGTACAAGTATACGACAGTAACAATTTCTCGAGTTTTTCAATGGCCTGTTCTCTAGTGTAGTTCTTATATTCCTCATTTGCAAACATATTTGCTCGAGTAGTGGACGGTAATTGTGAATACGGTACGATCTTTGGCGGCTCGGGTTCTGGTATTGGTTCACTTAGAAATTGTGAGACGGTAGGTGGGACATGTTCAGAGAATACGGACGGAAGTTTAACTTTTGTACCAGATTCCTGTGGTCTATCATCGAACCCTATTGTCGATCTCGATTTTTGACATTCGCACACTGTATTAACTCTATTGCGCATTACTAAAATTGTCTCGAGATGGTCTCGTGTGGTATTGTACATCGTCTCAAGCCGGCTTGATTCATTGTTTGCTGTCATATAAAGGCACCCGTTTACAATTTCAGTAATTGTAAATCTTCCCATTAGTTCTAATAAGTCCGATCTATTCTCCAAGATATCCAATGTATCCAATCTAGCTACTGTGTCGCTGTGAGAGTTAGGTTTGTAATCTAACATGGTCGCGAGAACATACCGTCTGTAGTTTTGGGTAATTTCTCCCATAACGTGGACCTTGTGGAAGTGGTACAATATTGATTTGATTTGTACTGTATTCATCTTTGTTCTAATGTATCCACAACCATTAGATAATTTCGCATGTTCGTGATACGGATCATCGTTTTCTTCCCAGCTCTCCGCATATAAACCGCAAAAAAAACATCTGCAGCGGTCAGTATTAGTATACAGATTATGTCGGTAGAATCCAGCCATAGCCAAAGATTCGGCATTTTTCTTCAGATATGGACTTCAGGCATTTTTAAAAGATTCCATTCTGTTATGCGCTATACACATTCCTTCTTCACCACTCTTTATACACACAGCCTTATCTGGAGATGCGATAAACCCGTTAGCTTTGACATAAGTCTTGTCGACAGCCCACCAAATTTTTTGGCGTACGACCATATCGAACACTTTAGCGAAAATGCCGCTTTCACGCACTCTCCAATTAAATACTCGTATCATATCGTCAGTATCGATGGATCCTTCGCTCAAGATTAGCGGTACGAGCTGAGGATAATCTTTTCTTGGGACATCAGCGCCGTACGTGGCCATTCCAGAAGCACGAACGTGGTTCAGAAAATATTTTGGGTATGGGTGGGGAGTATTCAGCAATCCTACATGCACGCATCTATTGTATATCAGCGACTGTTTATTCCTAATCGACTCACACTCGACTGAGGTTGCTGATAGGCAATTATCACTGTCTGGTTTTATGTTGTACTTTCCCCACTTGCATTCTGGACTTAATCGCATGTGGACCTCGAGAACGTTATCCGTATTTTTCCAATATCCCTTTTCCATCATGCAGTAAAAGCACTTTACCAGATCGAGCGGTTGGTTATAAGAAAAGTTTTTAATGCTGCGATAAAATCCAGCGCTCGCAAGTTGTACCACAAGTCCGGAGTTATCGCCATTACCGAATTTAGGGTTAAAAAATGACATCAGTCTATCCGTCTCTCTCTGCATGTGGATTCCCCCTCTAACATTTTGCATATTATTATACATTATTGCTTGTATATTAACAGCTGACTTGATAATGTATAATGTCGAAGGTTGATATGATTATAAATACATTTTGCATTTATATATACCAATCTATTCGAGTAATCGAACACGTTCAATTTTGCAGAAAACCAATCAATATGTTTGAAGTTGATTATAAACAATTTATTTTACCCATGTTCAAGTTTAAAAAATACATACAACATATTAAAAACACATATATCAATGTTAATCACATATTGTAATCAAGAACATTGGATGGTTCCAAATCTGGTACAAGTCCGGTTAAGCATTTGGGACCATCATATGTCCCTAACTCGGGGTGCGCGATTCTGTTGCTGAAATGCGGTTTATTGTCTTGTACTATTTCGGTTTCGGCATCTTGACATACACATTTGGAAGAGGCGCATCTTTTGCAAACACCATCTCTGTCCATCAAACGAGTTAATACGATACTGTGCGAAATTTCGTATAATGGTATGTCTATATCTACAAGCTTGCGCATCTCGTCAACCACGTCCGATACCGAAAATCTCTCTAATAGTGGGTGTAAAGACGTCGTTCTCAACAATTCTGAAGTCAATCGTTCTGTAGTATGCGGCGGTCTTGCTGCGGATCCGTACAATTCTTCAATGTAATCCTGCACGATCGCATGGTCTTGGAATGGCAATTCCAGAATACTCTCGACGATCGATCGCCTTTCGTCTTGTGTGACAGATCCCATGACCATGTCCTTGTAGTAGTGATACAGTATGGATTTGATCTGAGGCGGTGTAAGTTTCGATCTAATATGCCAACAAGCATTAGACCGTATCGCATGTTCTTGATAAGGATTGGTTTTTTCGTTTTCCCAATTCAACACATTGACTCCACAAAAGAAGCACTTGACTTCACATTCTTCGGTAGTACTATGTGGTTGACCACAGTAAAATCCAGCCATAGCCCATCTTTCCTTGTAGCTCAGTTTATCTCCGACGCTACTACTCAAAGGATGGAACGATCTTGTCCTGAACTGGCACGATACCATTTTGAACAGGTGGTCGTCTTTCCCGCAATCTGGGTCTCTAGACGGAACGTTCTTATAATTCTCAACGAATGTCTTGTTCACCAACCACCAGATTCGTCGACGCATGATATCATCGAACTTGCGAGCAATCACGTCAACATTAGCTAACGCCCAGTCTAACATTCGTATGTGATCTTCGTACGCAATTGTCCGTTCGCTCAAAATCAATGGTGGAAATTGAGGTGTATACTTTGGTGCAACTTCTGACCCGTACGTCCATGATATAGAATCTAACATAGACGCTATGTACATGTGTATTCCAAATTCATTAGCTTCGTTTATACACCTGCTACGCATTAGCTCGATTTTGTCCCTAAGTATCAAGCATTCCATTGCAGATGCTTCGCATTCTTTAGCTTGGAGGGGTATACTATATTTCTCGAACTGGCAGTTTGGGTTCATACGCAAGTGAATCTCTCTCGGATCGTCATCCTTTGACCAATTGCCTTTCTCTAGCTGGCAGTAGAAGCACCTTAGTAAGTCTTCGGGATCGATGTAGGTGAAATTTTTAGAGGTGCGATAAAATCCTGCCTCCGCAAATTTTACCTCACACGGTTTATTCTCGCCTCTAATCACATCTTTAGAGGTGGTTAAGGCACTGCTGTTCATTATCGATAGTATCCTATCAGCCACACGTTGCATGTGAATTTTTACAGAACAATCTCCATTAACAGAAACCATGTTGATAGCCATAGTCGAAATTAATTTATGACTCTATGTTACACTTATTTCGTTATAAATAACACAAATATCGAACGTGTTCGATCATAATAATGACTTCAAAGTAGTATTATGATTATATTCAAATTTATTACAATGAATGTGTTAAATTATATGATAATACAATATTTTTTAGGTCATCATGCGAAGTATGCCACCGGATAAGTGTAATGGTTCATCATCAGTATCGTCATCTTCATCAATTTCTTCCGTTAAGCGAATTTTGCCACCGGATAAATCTATCGGTTCGTCATCCGAGTCGTCATCTTCGTCTATTTCATCCATCAAGCGAAGCTTGCCATCGGACAACTGTGATGTCTCGCTATCTATATCGTCATCTTCGTCAATTTCTTCAAGTGATAGCGTCGTGCGTTGCTCCTCATATTTACGCAACTCTTCCTTCAATATTGTCAGTTCGTGACGTGCGTCCTTAGCGAGATTCGCCTGTTCTTTCATCCTTTCTTTTTTTGTACACCACATTGCAAATGTTACTACACATCGACCGAGTAACGACGATTCTGCCCAGCGTATAAGAGCTATAGTTATTGATAAACTTAAATACGTCAGATCTGGAATTTCTTGGCGAGACTTCATTTTTAACAGATGATTGTAATAATATATTCGTATATATATGTATCAATACCGTATTGGCATATTATAACTATCGGAGGTTTAAACCAGTTTATACCAGGCACTGTAATATATAAATCCAACGTGTTCGAGAACACACATATTAGCCAATTGTGATATTTATATCCACAATATATAACATAAAACAGATTTAAATTTGACGATACTTATATTTGATAAAACATGAAATCACACAAGTAAAAAATGTATGCATATACAGGGTTATAATTTTGATAACGAGTCATAATATTCTTTCACAAAGTTATAGTGTCACATGTTCAGCATGCTACAAATCATCCACTCTATCTGAGGTGTAAAAATTTGGGCAATTTGTTGCTGGTGACGGTGAACAATCTCTTCCTCGATTTCACTTTTTCGCCGGCCCTAGCCATCTTCAAGGGTGATCGAATGTTTTCTTTTCCAGGGTGATCAATGTTATTAAAGTCAAGCCTTCTGCGAATGATCCTCCTCCTGGCTCTCTTAGCCAATCTCTCAAACTCCACCCTTCCGCTTGGAGTACCAGTGTTCTCTGGGGTAGCGGACGACTCAGAACTATCAGACCCTTCCGATTCACGTTCCCTTATACTGCCCCGAAGTTCTCTCCTTCTTATGACATATTCTTCTCCTTCTTCTTCTTTTCTATTGACAATTTCCTGTAGACACATTGTTGCAGTGATTTGTGGTATACACTTGTTATAAATCCAGTAATAATAATCCTTGTGAAATGAGTAGTAGTATAATTTTAATTTCAATAATCACGCGCTTTATACATTATCGGAGCGTTAAAAATCGAACGCGTTCAATTTTTTATCTACGCAATATGCGATTTAGTCGGTAGGTCATATCATCCAGATCTTCGGGACGGAATTCGCGGCCTTCCCGACGTTTAACGGGTGGTTGTTGCACATAATCTTCATCTGGCACAACCCGTTTGTATGTGGTCGTGGTTTTAGTAGTGATCCTAGCTGGTCGACCGTCGCTACCTACACCTATCCTTTGCTTCTCAACAACTTGCTCAATTTCATCATCCAATTCGGTTGTACGTACACTGAACGTATTACCAGACTTTGCAAGCTTTTCTACATCCCACTCCTTCCCACTTAACAATCCGATCTCGGAACTTGCGCTTGGAATTTCATAATCTTCCATATCAGACTCATTATCGGATAGTGGTTTAAATAGTAAGCGTTTACTCTTAACTGTGCGTTCATTTTTACGATCCGCATAATGTTGAGGACACACAGTCAACTCTCCAGTTGTTCTAGTTTGAACTCGTTTACTAGGTCTAGGTGGTGCTGAACATCGCACCCTTTTTGTAGGTTTGGGCTGTATAGCCGGTTGTTTGTGAAAATGTTTAGTTTCACCGCTCAACTCAGAACGTTTGTGATTTGATGGGTCTGGTTTTAAAGCGTAAGTATAGTCGTACATACTTGAATGTGCCATATTTATCTATATATAATATTGACAAATAATAAGTCGTAAACCTATCAAAGTGTGATCAATATGCGCAATCAAATTGTACACACGTTTATATAAATATAACGAAAATATTTTTTTTTACGATATTTTTTATTCCCGAATCTAGTCATTACGACATATATCGCATATCTATCATATATAGACAGTCCAAATTAATATAGTATATAAGTTACATATACACAATTTAAAAAATGCACATGGTGATATAAATTTTTTTAAACATACATAAAGATATGTTATACGATGTTAAATAGTTTTGTTACAAATATTTCGTAACACGAACTATTCATTTCTTTTGTCCCTTTGGTTTCTTGAGGGGTTTGTGTGGAGCGATCACGAATTCGGCGATACTTTCATCACGATCTGGACGCAACAAAGATACGGTTCTTTTCTTCTTTATTGGTGAATCGATAGGAGGCATTGGTAAATCAAATGTTATGTCATCAAAGTCGAGGTCACTACCATCATCTTCAACTTTCTTGGCGACTTGTGTCGCACCTTTATCAATCTTTTTTGATTTTTTGGTCTGTTTCTCACCGCCTTTATCTTTTTTTTGGGTAACATTTTCAGTTTTTTGGGTCGCATTAGCCAATTTGCCGACTATATTTACAGTGTCTGTCTCGTTAAGACTCACGTCTGACAAATCGGCATCTTCTAACATGATCATATCACTCATATCAGAAAAATCGATATCATCAATTGTATCGGATGACTTGGATGATGTGTGACTGGGCAAATCGTTCAGCATGCTAATGGCGGAAAAGTCCAATGAATTATTTGCCGCCATTGACATGTCCACAAACGGAATTGTTATCCCCTTCATTGACGACACATCGATGGAATCAAGGAGATTCTGACTTGTCGGAGACAGTTTTGTGTCTCGGCGTTTAGAACCACTAACAATCGCTTTAGGCTCAACCTTTCTTTTTAAATGTGACGGCTTCCTCGGTATAGACGGTTTGCTTCCTTTAGTGGATTTTGGAACTTTACCACAACCACCGTTCGACATTTCGAGTTGGACACTGATACACCCTTCTTGATTCTCTGTTATATCAGCTGGATCGAACCGCTTTGTATTTCGGGACTTCTTCGGTTTCTGTTTTTTCTTGATTTCTTTCTCCACTTGAAATTCCTCGCTTTCGGGATAATCGAACGGTGTATTTATGGGGTTATTTAATCGATCTTCGATAACTTGTCTGTAGTCCGATCCGTGTTTACCTTCGAGTTGATTTCCGAACATATCGTAAAATTGAGTGCTACCCTCCCTGGGCCCATATAGTGCCCCAACATCCTCGGGATCGTCACAATATGCAGTGTTCCTTTTGGGAGACCTTTGTTTTGGTTTAAGAGTAGCGAGTCGTTTCTGTAATGGCATGTTGTCCAGCGAATCGTCCTCATCATCATCGTCTCCAACGAGCGATAATTCCAACAACGGCGCTTCATGACGGAGTACATCTTGTGTCTTGACCGTACGTCTATACGTGCGAAGTCTCGCCGCACCACCATCGTCACGAGATTTCGCTCTGTACATGGTTGCCGGAGTTGGGAACATCTTCTTCTCGGGTTTTGATTTCTCTGTATCTGGCGTATCCGTGTCTGTGATTTCTGCAGTGTCGATGTATGGTGTAGATGGCATTGTTACGAAGTTATACAAATACTCCGTTTCGTCGGGTGTTGGTGACGGTGCTGGGGACGATGATGTTGATATGGGGCTCGTTATTGGTACGTACGACGTCGTAAATAGTGTAGCTTGCGATGTTGAGGTATTGTTAACTTGTGCCAGACGGTCCCGTTCAGCCTGCTCTTCAGCTTCCTTCTCAGCAGTTTCCTTTTCGAACTTAGCTAAAAAACCTGGGGGAAATACAAGTTCAACGTGTCCAACAATATGGTGCGGTGACGATTGTGGAGACGATTGGTGAGATAATTGTGGGGACGGTTGTGGTGACGATTTCTGAGATAATTGTGGCGACGATTGTTGTGATTGGCGTCTAAATTTAAATTTACCTTGAGCTGGTGTTGGTGGAACTGGCGAATCTGTACTATCGATATCGGATTTATTATCAGAACCCTTTGATGTATCAACACTATCCATCACTCTCTTCATGACATGTTGGATAAAATCAGGGTCTTTCTGGGGTGTACCAATTAAAAGGAAATTTTCAGAAAAAAACCCCAACATATATCTGGAATTTACAGAAAAAGACATCAAAACATCATACACACTAAAATATTCTTTGAACTGTATCCAGAAGGGACAGAGTGCAACTGACAAGACCAGGATTAGAACCCAAGCCCCCTGAATCTCTACTCATGTTCTCTACCAACTGAACTAACTCGCCAACTGAACTAACTCGCCATCAGCGATCGAATCCGTCGGAGCCCCAGAAGACTTAAAACATTTTTCAGGGAGACTGCTTTCTGCATTTTTACCTCCATTTTTGCATGAAGACTGATTAAAGTTAATGTCATACCAAGCAGTAAAGGTAATGAACAGTGATCAATGTCCCATATAATTCCTATACAACAGTACAAAAGACAAAGTAGGACAAACATGGACAACCAGAGGTGGGATAAGGTATATAGGAGAAGTTTAAGCATCCCCTGTTGACTGGTGAAATCAGGGCCGTACGCCCTATATCTTGAGCAGGTTAACAGAATACACCTATTGTAAAGTAGTATTTACAAATACTATTTGAAACACATCAAACAACATTCAACGTACTGACAGGTTGCATTTCTAATTAGATTCACCACAGATTTGTTCATTTTCTCCACTATCTTTTGAACCTGAGATGATCCAGCTTTGTTTCTTTCCTTATCTGCTTGCACTCTAAGTTTGTGCAATGCACAATATTCGTGATATTTCACCGCTTCCAAACGAAAGTTGACGCACCCTTCCACAAAAGAACTGTTTTGTCCGAATCAGTAAGTGCGTACTTTCTGCAAAATACGCAGAACATGACTTCATTTCCATACGATAACCAGCCCCTGCCCTCCTTCCAGTGTAGCTGAAAGGAATGGACGCGTTTCTGTTCGTACTCACTATCTCTATCTCATTTTTCACTTGAAGATTTTCTTTTTCTCTCTCTGCTTCCGAACTCCCACAACGTTCATATGAGGCCATTTTAAATTCCATTCTTGTCTCGCTCGGCGCAGTGATCAATCTCGTAACTCCTATAAGCAATACAAAATAGATAGTTGGGCAAACACGGATCCCTGGACACACCAGAGGTGGGATCGGGTGCCTAGGAGGAATAAACACCCCCTGTCGACCGGTCACATCCGTCATGAGCCCTATATCCTGATTAGGTAAACGGAGTTCAGTGTGACGAGAGCGGCCTAACAATCGGTATGAAACACGTCAGGCAGCATTTGACCCAATGATAGGTTGTATTGACGAACTACATCGTTATAACGACCATAGAATTTGCGATATGCTGACTTCATTCGAGACAGTTAAAACCCCTGTACCATCAACTTGTTTGTCAGTACATCTCCTCGATTTAAAAACTGACTATACGCATAACAAGCTCTTGTGTATCGAATCAGTTGAGATATATAAACACCATATGCAGGTGATTATGGAATGTTACTACACAAATATGGGAAGTTGACGCTGGAGAAGTCATCCCGTTTGTCATACAGTTGAGTTGTCAGTTTGCCGTTAATGTCTACTTTCAATAAAATATCTAAGTATGAAGCAGAAGTGGACAACTCTGTGGTGTCTTTTATTTCGAGCTCACAGGAATATATCGAATCGACATATGAATGAAAGTTATTGTTAATAGACAAAAATGCCGTCGATATATATAATTATTATACCTCAGTATGAGAATTCTATGCAACGCATAATCTGATTGGTCTAGACAGTCACGTGTCAAGTATTATAAAACTTCATATCTCCCTCTAAACCATCAAATCTCCTCATCATATTTACCCCTTGGGTAGCCTCGTGCATTTTCCATAAACTTAACGTCAAGGAAGACGAAGTGTATTATGACGTCACAACAAGTCCGAGTCATTCTACTTTCATAGTTCATCTCCGATACACAGATAAATCGCCTGTTTGTTGGTTGATACAAAAACAAACAAGTAAATCAGCATGCAAGGATAATGGAAATAAAACAAGAGGCCCAGGGGCCTTATAGGTCACCTGAGTATCATGTAACAACCTTCCAATGTTTGAATTAAGTTTGTGTTTAAATATAAGAATTTTACTTTTGGATGGCAGAAACATTGAATAGCTATGTGGTCAGCCCCGCCTTTGCACCAGAACCCCTGACACAGGGGCCATAAATTTCAGTTTTGAAAGAAGCATCCTTGATCATCATTATCATACTATTAGTTTGTCTACTTAATACCCAGCAGCAGAGGAGAAGATTTTCAAAGAAATAAAATGCATTTTCACTATATGATTAATAGGGCCCCACCCTAATACCAGAACCCCTGACCCAGGGGCCATGAATTTCACAATTTTGAAAGAGGCATCCTTGCTCATTATAACCATGCTATTGGTTTGTCTACTTAATACCCAAGGACAGAGAAGAAGATTTTCAAAGAAATAATGCATTTTCACTATATGACTTATAGAGCCCCACCCTAGCACCAGAACCCCTGATCCAGGGGCCATGAATTTCACAATTTTTAACAAGAGGTACTGTGAGCAATGCTCACTAAGAATACCCCCCGCTTACCCAAATCTCCCAAAGGGTGTTGGTAATAGGTATAAACTACCTCTTTTCTGAGTGTTGCTACTTCGATGTCCAGTGCGCATGACCTTTGACCTTAAAATCGATAGGGAACATCTTCATCCCATGGGTATTCCATATGTATAATATGGTGACTGTAGGTGGAAAGGATAACGCTTTAGAGCCCGGAAACCATATTGCTACTTCAATGTCCAGTGCACGTGACCTTTGACCTTTTGACCCCAAAGTCGATAGGGATCATCTTCATTCCATGGGTAGTCCATATATATGATATGGTGACTGTAGGTGGAAAGGATAACGCTTTAGAGCCCGGAAACCATATTGCTACTTCAGTGTCCAGTGCGTTTGACCTTTGGACCCCAAAATCGATAGGGAACATCTTCATCCCATGGGTAGTCCATATGTTTGATATGGTGACTGTAGGTGGAAAGGATAACGCTTTAGAGCCCGGAAACCATATTGCTACTTCAATGTCCAGTGCGCTTGACCTTTTCACCCCAAAATCAATAGGGAACATCTTCATCCTATGGGTAGTCCATATGTATGACATGGTGACTGTAGGTGGAAAGGATAACACTTTAGAGCCCGGAAACTATATTGCTACTTCGATGTCCAGTGTGCTTGACCTTTGACCCCAAAATCGATAGGGAACATCTTCATCCCATGGGTAGTCCATATATATGATATGGTGACTGTAGGTGGAAAGGATAATGCTTTAGAGCCCGGAAACCATTGCTTCTACAGACGGACGGACGGACAACCCGATTCCAGTATACCCCCCCCCCCCCACAACTTGTTGCGGGGGGTATAAAGAGGCATCCTTGCTGATCATTACCATGCTATTAGTTTGTCTACTTAATACCCAGAGACAGAGACGATTTTCAAAGAATTTCTACATTTTCACTATATGACCAATAGAGCCCCACCCTAACACAAAAACCCCTGCCCCAGGGGCCATGAATTTCACAATTTTGGTAGAGGGCTCAACGCTCATTATAATTATGCCCACAGTTTGGCTTCTTGATGTCCAGGAGTAAAGAAGATTTTTTAAAATTAGACTCATTTTGACAAAAACAGATAGCAATAGGTCACCTGAATGAATTCAGGTGACCTAAAAACCGGTTATCATATCGCTGTATTTCATTGTCTGTACCTTCGACATAATACGTTGATGGCACAGTGTTACCGTTAGAGTGATATCGGCTACATACAATGTATAGATGAGCGTACTCCAATTTCAATGCACTTTGGTAGTCTTGCTTTGTTTCGGTATGATAAACAATTTATTGCATGAATGTTCGGGATATATGAATATTTATTCACCCAAGAAAAATTATATTCCCCGATTTGATTTTTCTTGCACACAAGGCTATCTTTTTATGTCAGGAGTACAACACTGTTTTAGTACAATTCATTAGTTTAAATATTTATCATTATTTTGTATATTAATTTTCCATGTTTATAATTGTTAATGTATCAATTCTAAACTAGCTTCTAAAATCTAAAGCAGATATATGTGTTGAAGTGAAAAAAATAGTGTGTGAGTTTTATCTTTATTAATTTATTTATTTGTGTGTGTTTTATTCATTTTTTCTATTATCCCAATGGCTTATCACAACAAATGGCTTATTTCTTAAACATTGCTAAAAATTTACTCTTAATATTTTTTAACAATTTTTTGAAAACTTAAATAATGATGAAAAGTGTAAAAAAAAAAAAAAAAAAAAATCAGTTATTTCTTTATTGATTATAATGCCCTTTTGGATATATGAACTTCAATGTATATAGTATTCACCTAGAATTACTGAAGAAAATGATTTCAACTTACTTGATATTTATTGACCCAAAAAAATCAAATTTGCGCCTTTCCTTTTGTTTTAAATCACCCAAATAATAGCAATACATTGCCCACCATAAATAAGTATATGTACTCACTAAAATAAGTTAATTGCACATTTTAAAATATGGGTTAGATCATAATTGCACACCTTTCTTTGCACAATACATAACTCTTAAATATAATTAGATGTCATTAGGCTTTTAACTTTTCATATCCTTATCTTTTTATTGAAATGCTTGCGCCGGTAAGTGAGAAAGTTTCCCAGTTTACTTTCGGAAGGTCGGTGGTCTCTTCCCAGATGCATTGTATCAGGGTTCTCTCTTCCACCAAAAAAAACTGGGCGCCACCATATAACTGAATCAAAGGCTTGAAGGGCCACAATGGCGTCGTGCTAAGAAAGCAAAGATTATAATGAAACTATGTACTGTCCAGTTTATCAATGCTTCATCCCTTATTGTATGTACACAGAGTAGATATAGCTTTATATAAATCTCAATGGAAAGTCGTCTACCTGTGAATATTTTGATGCCATTGACTACAGTCACACCTTGTTATTGCAAATTCAACAGGACTGAAATTAAATTTGAGATATCCAAGGATTTGCGATAACAAGGATAACACACACACAAAAAAGAAGTGGTTTGGACTGGCAACTCTATTTACATATTCCCGATAACGAAAATTAGCTGTACATGTATTAAAAACACACATACAGCTTTAAATTCAAGCAATACCAAGAATATTTATCCTTCATACAGGAATAATGCTTCTAATACATCTGTACAGTAGCTCTTTTCACAAAAAAATTCAATTACAGATATATTTTTTTACAATTCCATTCATTTCTTCAGAATATTTTTTAAAGGATTATTTACAATATCTAATGTTATTAAATAATGCAGATTTTTGTGATCAACCATTGCTCTCAATTATTCACACATCTTTGCTAGCCAAGGGAGTACTCTACAATCCTTGGCACAGATGTAATTCACAAAGAACTGAAAATTTGTGCATTAAGATATTTAGTGAAAAAGTCAACTGTTGTGAGAACTCTCCTTTTAATAGTTGTAAAGGGCAGCATTGCATGTACTTGTTGATAACATAATAAAAACAAGAAATAAGTTTTAAACCAAATATTTTAATAAGAAATATGTGCAACAATGTAAACAACTAAGGACCATTTGAAAGCCTTATAATAATGAATGCTTCCGCGCTTGGTTTGTTTACAATAACATTAACACGTGCCAGTGTTTATATACCGAGTTGACCAATGATTTGTAAACTTACAGATGCGTTAATACCCTACTGAGAATGCTACAGTCAAATAAACATTACCTACCCTAAAATATAATGACCATAAATAATCCGCGATACACTATTTCTCAGTTTAAATTTCGCCAACAGCACGCAATGTTTACAAACAAAACCCACGCTATCTGTCGTCTAGACACGCTATCGTTTCAGACATCACGTGATTTTGCAAATGTAGTTCGCATTGAAATTGTAATTTTTATTTGATTTGTTTTTATTTTTTGTGAAAGTTTTTATATGTTACAGTAAATCAATGTGATAATTTTCATTTGTTTCTCATTAACAACTTTAAAATGTCGTAAATCATTAAACAGTACAGATATTCATACGCCATTACAAAAAGCGCGGGATTTTTCCGCGGAAGCATCGATAGTCTGACACCTTCGGTCGCGTAAACTTTTCAGCTGATTCAGTCGTACACGCTGAATAGATGCCGTTCGAGCAAAGCTCGACGCCATAAAAATTGTTGAGTGTGGCGGAAAACATCAAATCAATCAAATAATAATATATTTAGATGTCATTAGGCTTTTAACTTTTCATATCCTTATCTTTTTATTGAAATACTTGATTTTTTGAATTTTTTAATAAGAGACACTGCATGAAACCATTTCAAACTGTTTACTAATTAAGGTAAGACCTTCTACTGATTGTGCTGGTTAAGATTATTCTTATTATTCTTTTTTTTCCCTAGACGCTAAATTTGAAGCTTCATATCTCGCTCATTTCTGCATGAATTTAGCTCAAATTTTCAGGGATTATAAACTTTACAGAACGATTTTAACATAATGTACTACATTTCAGAAATTCCCTTCTGTTCACGAGTTATTCCCCTTTGAATGAAATTTTAGGGGCTTTGGTTTCCAGACAAAGGCACCGAGACTGTATAAGCTTGAGCAGAAAATGCATTGAAAATGAAAAGTAGGAGCATAGTAGTTGTGCACATCGTTTTTTTTTTTGTTTTTTTTTTATTACAGCGTTCGAAATGGTGGTTTACAGGGTTCAAAAATTAGGACGCTTAAAGGAGCAAAAAATTACACATATTTTCCTTTGTATCTTTTAAACTAAAAAATATTTTGTTAAGACGTGTAGAACAAAAGTTGTGCAAAATGTTAAGAGCTTTCTTTTGATATCCCTAAAAAGGGGCTGGCCCCTTCAATTAGGGATCTGGAGATCTTCAAAGTCTTCGCTTTATAACTCAAAAACGGTAAATATTTCGATATGGCTTTCGCTGGAAAAGTTGTTCTTTAACATCTTATTGGTTTCATAAACATAATATTTTGCTCGAGTATTGTGTTATATATCAGTAAAATGCTTGACCCGCAAACAGGTAACCGTATCATTAGGTAGGTGAAGGGGGGCTTCGGCACGTGCCCCTGGCGTGAAATTCATACGCGACTTCTGTGCGCACTGTGTACATAATATACCTACATGTATTTACGCAGATAGATATTAAAGTTTTATAAAATATTCAAGATTTGAGAGCAATTTATTTGATTTGTATATATAAATAATTCAAACTCGATGAATTATTCTCTTCAGTCTGAATATTATGCTATCATAATTTTGTTATATGATAAAATATTGGTAGCAGCTATATACCTTTATTGTATGTCCTGAGCCATAAATTTCATAAATTTAAATAGTATTTTTTTGTTCATTATTGGGACTAAAAAGTTAAATGCTGAAAGAATTTAATCCCACATACACGCGCGCCTCAAAAGACTGATTCGTGGAATGAGATCATACACGCATGTACTTAAGTAGTATAAATTTATTAAACACCTAACGATACAAATTTATAGTTCACCTTTATAGCTTCATTTCAATGATATACATTTGTATATTAAATTCTCAAACTATTTCAAACTGGACATCGGAAAATTACTATCTGCTGTTTGCTAATGTCCGCTCAATATCTTGTGAATCCTTTGCTTAACAGACATCATCAAACTTAGAACGTAAAGCTTAGATGAGGTCACAAAGTCAATATCCAAAAAAGGACATGGGGAAAATGCTGTCCTCTCAGTATTTTAACAACCCTTTGATCGACCTTGCTTGATTGACACCAAACTTGGTACACTGATACATGACAAGGATTACATAACCCACATTGATTTTTTGGTCACATGGTCAATCGACACTGGATGTAGGATGATATTGTCTGCTCAATATCTTGAATTGTGTAGAAGGTGCATTTATTGAAACTTTGAATGCCTAAGTGGGACAGAGTGGGTGAGTTGGTTAGGAAAACGATAAAATGTGTTAAAACCACCTTCTCCTTAATTTTGTAAATGCAAAGTGAAGATAACGAACAGTGATCAATCTCATAACTCCTATAAGCAATACAAAATAGTTGGGCAAACACGGACCCCTGGACACACCAGAGGTGGGGTCAGGTGCCTAGGAGGAGTAAGCACCCCCTGTTGACCGGTCACACCCGCCGTGAGCCCTATATCCTGATCAGGTAAACGGAGTTATCCGCAGTCAAAATCAGTGTGCCAAGAACGGTTTAACAATCGGTATGAAACACGTCAGACAGCATTTGACCCAATGCGAGGTTGTATTGACGAACTAGATCGTTATAACGACCATATAATTTGCGAAATGCTGACTTCAATCGAGACTGTTGAAATCCCTGTACCATCAACTTGTTTGTCAGTAGCTTACCTCGATTTAAAAACTGACTATACCCAGAACAAGCTCTTGCATATCGAATCAGTTGAGATATATAAACACCATATGCAGGTGATAATGGAATATTGCTACACAAATATGGGAAGTTGACGATGGAGAAGCTGAAATCATCCCGTTTGTCATACAGTTGAGTTGTCAGTTTGCCGTTAATGTCTACTTTCAATAAAATATCTAAGTATGAAGCAGAAGTGGACGACTCTGTGGTGTCCTTTATTTCGAGCTCACAGGGATATATCAAATCGACATATGAATGAAAGCTATCATTGTTAATAGACAAAACGGCATCGATATATCTAAAAGTCGAATTGAAGGTCACAGCGAGAGATTTTTTCTTCTCACGTAGAAGGTTTTGTATAAATTCTGCTTCATATGAATATAAAAACAGTTCTGTCGCGGCCGAGATTCGAAACCCCGATCTCCCGCATGCGGGGCGAACGCTCTAACCTCTCAACCACCGCGGCGGTCCGAAGGTCAGATAGATGTAGCAAACCGGTTACCAACATTTCAAGTATTGACCATGCAAATGATTTCGTAGAATTTTCCGGTGCACAGGGTACTACTTGGTTTCAAAATCGTAGCCGCGGTTCCGTGCATAGTACAACACAGTTCGAACTTGTATCGACTTTAGTCTCGGATCCGGAATCTCCGTTTCCGATCGAGTTAATTGGTAACACGGTTTCATCTACTTTACCGATAGAAAATGTTGATGTTTCAGTTCCCAGGTCTACAAGGCAAAGAAATGCTCCTGATAGGTTTGGTGAGTGGGTAATGAATTCCCAGCAGGTCTGGTATGTCTGACAGGGAGAATCTCACGCTGAATGTGTATATATTGTATGCTGGATATTTCCATATTTATGATATACTTATTGCCATAGTATTCTTATGATACAATGCTTTCCACTTTTTTATTTAGTGCGCTGTATCTCTAAAACTCGAAATGATTTCTTTTCATTAACGCATTTGAATTAAATAAAGAATATGGTTGAAAAATTACTGTATGTTTATGCCTAATTATTATGTTCAATTTAATGACAAAATGTCAGGAGACATTTTCTCTTGGCAGGGGAGACTGTCAAGGGATGTAATTTATTCATTATCTTAATTGATGTTTAATTTGTTTCATTGACAAATTGACTTGCGTTCATTCATTCATTGTGTGAGACTTAATTCCCTTTGATAGTGGTTACTATTATTGGAATGCCCGGGGGGTAAGGGTGTGTTTTTCTAGTTCTGCGAGTGCGCATGTCTAGCGCTAACTTTAACACCACGCACCTGTTTTTATCATTAAAAATCCCGACACCTCAAGAGACGGACATGAACTTAAATAGCTTTACAGCATTTGTTCACTGATTATTACTTCAGAAATCTTCTGGATGTTCTAAGCTGTCTTACATGGTAAGACTTTATTTTAATTTAAAATATATATATCCATTTAACTAAAATAATGTTATTTAGTAGAATTATTTCCACCTTAAAACTTTATGTGAGTTTAATTCATTATATTTGTAGATTACCACGTTACTTATACCACTTTTATCACATTCATGATTCCATGTTAAATAAACAGCTTTGTCATGTTTACTGCGTTTGGAGTCTACCTGAACTCGGGAAAATTCTTTATACAACATTATTTAACCCTTGACACATACATGTGTAACTTCATTCTTTTTTATTTGTTTTATCCATAGGATTGAAAGACACAGTAAGGGAACAAAACTATTTGGGGCTGTTCAGCATCTTCTGCTGATGAGAGACAAAGGTCGCCTGAGTGTGAATGACATGCCTTTTGAATATTCAATGGAAGAGCTTCAACAAATCTTGGTGGAGGAAAGTGGATATTCAGTGGAGGATGTAAAACTTGTATGGTACCAATTTTGATGCACTAGATGTGAAAAGAATAGTACAAGAGTGTGTTGAAAAGAGAGGTAAATAAACTTGTTCAGCTTGATAATGGGTTATATTTGGCCAAACTTGATCAAGTCATTAGGAATAAAAGAATATTTATAATAACCACAATTTGACATGGGATGATGGTCAATTCATAACGTCAAGGTTACTCGTAAAAGTGTTTGTTCAAGGTCATAGATTTGTACGGGAAAGAAGGAGAAAGCTCAACTTTGATTCTAATGTGTTGTAGCATTGATTCCTGGTGAAAACTTCGAAGGATTCGATCATTGCAACAACAAAATGCAACACTTGTAATGGAAATTTCTTTCAATTGAGAATCAGATGACTGTTGAAATCCATAGGCTATTGTGATCTATATGTTTCCTACTTGCATCAAAGTGTTCCTACCTTGACTTCTTGATTTTGTTGAAACATTAGAACATGCCCAAGTTGCATATAAAAGAATTCAATTATTTTCGACAAGAATGGCCTATGGGGATTAGGGTTAGAATAGATACTCAGTATCCCTTGATTGTCACAAGAGACGACTAAACGGAGACATGCGGTGTGAGAACATCGCTGTTTGATTTTATTAGATAATTTCACTATCTACCCCGACATACGCAAGCTACGAGCTCACTTCCACAAAGATGTACACCGTCAACACCAAGCCCGCCACTGTACAGGTATCGGTTTACTATTGCCACTGTACATGTATCGGTTTAGAATATTAGAATGTTGACTACACATTCATAAATTGTGTTTTGCACTTGATAAAACTTCTTTACTCCACAGTGCATTTCATATTCACTTATTTTAGCCTACTGAAATGTAGTCATTGATGAATAAGACGGATGACTCTCCACGGCTGATAATAATACAAGGAAAACGAGGCATATACAATGCCTATATCATAGCCGAGGGATTCAGATGAAAGTCCCCAAAGACTTGACGAATGCCTTATCATAAAGGATTCAAGTAAAGAAATAAATTAATGTATCTTTATTAGTGAGGGTGGGGGTGTTACAACTTATTCTGTGAATACTTTTTGAAAACAAAGAGTACATATTTTATATGTTTTCCTTAACATACTTGATCGAATTTAAATCCTTTCAGTGCATGGCACTTTCAGCATGCAGCATATTTTTCTTACAAAACTAATGAATTATTGATTATTCAAATCATCAAAATTTATGTAAGATAATTCTTTTTATGTTGATTAACGTTGTTATTGTCATAATTTGTTTGTTTGCTGAACCTTCGAGAAGGACTTTTTTCAAATCAATAATGACCTTTCAAAGCTCCGAACTACCGATGAAAAGTGTTTTCTTTTGTATTGCATGGTAGCCTGTGAAAAAGGCGCATATATGTTACTTACATTAAACCTATAAAAATTACAGGTTTATACCATTGATTTCTGTTCGGACTATATCTTCCATTTTCTTCTACAAAGGCATACCACATTTTTTACACTCAGGCAAGAGGTACTTTATACATATTAACAACACCCTTTGGGAGATTGAGGTTAGCAGGGGTATTCTTAGTGAGCATTGCTCACAGTACCTCTTGGTAATTTATGTCAGCTTTAATCTTATCATTCGTAAATAACTGCACGCGTTGAAGTTTGAGTTGTCTCTCTTATGAAGGAAGTCGCATCTTGTAAATCAATCAGTGATTATTGTAAATAATAACTTTTATGTGACGTGCGAGGTATTTGTCTCTCACTTTATCCTGACCTGTTGTTATGTCTGGGTGGAGTAATGGCTGTTTTTGATCTAATTTTACCCTGCTCCTTACTTGCTGTATTTCATCCAATCAAATGTAATATATTCGTCACGTGGTCATTGTCTGTGTTTACTATGTACCTGGACCCACGCTAGTTCAGAGCAACAATTTTTGTAGTAATACACTCCGTATAGCAAGATTTCATTGTCACAAGTTGAGGATTGACTTAGGGAAGGATTATTCTTGTTTGCAGAATATTCCATTCTCACTCAACAGTGAGTGTTTGTGTATCCTTGATGGATTTTTTGCTCTGATCTAATGGTATACAGATAGCGTGGGTCAAGAAAATCCGGTTCTAACTAGTATGGAGATGGACCGCAACATGGACAGCTCGAATTTGTTCAGTGTTTGTTTGATTGGACATTCTTTTATTACACGTCTACATCACTACATGCAATCGAATGGAACGTTACGGAATTTAAACTTAGACGTGGAGAATTTTCACGTATCTGTGCGCGCTCGAGGAGGGTTGCATGTGTCACAGCTGGAGTCTTCGAACTTTTTGAACTTCTCTAACATACCTTGTGTTTTATTCAAATGGGAGAAAATGACATTGCGCAATCCGACTGCACCACTTTGGCCCGTGATATTCTATCATTAGCTGCTTTTATGCACGAGGGACTTGGAATCTCGGTGGTGGTTATTGGTCAACTACTGCGCCGTCAGCCGTGGGCATCTTCGAGAGTTTTCAATCACAAGATTGTCGTCACCAATCAGCTGTTGAAGGAAGGATGCTCCATTCAAAATGGAGTACATGTCTGGCATCACAGAGGGTTTTGGTCTGACCTCAATTATTCAAGTCGTGATGGTGTTCATCTCCAATGTCCACACCAATCAGTCTTTGTTCTGTTGTCCTCTCCAATGCACATATATTGGCGAAGCATTCGTTCGGCCATTCTTCATTACCACAATTTACTCAGGCCAGTATAAGTGCATTTGTTCCTTTATATGTTATACATGTACATGTTATCTGGTTGTTATTATTATACCAGGTGTCAGTCTTTGTTTAGTTCATGTACAGTAGGTATTTATAAACACCATTTACTGGTCTATGGTTGATATCAGAAACATGTATAGATATATCACATATTTGTTAATCACGTTTTGCATGTGATACTTGATTTTGACAATTTTTTGTATATTTGCTTTGGAAGAAGGCGTATTTATACTGCACTTTTGATAATGAACAAGGGATTATGTCCCAGTTCATACCTGTGACTTCTTGCGGAAGTTGTTTGCAGTTTTTGCTAACGAACTGTGGATTATGTTCTGGTTCAGTTTTTACGCTGTTTTTGTGGTGTTTGCACAGGCTTGTCATTTACAGCCTGTTTTCATGATCTTGAGGAGCAAAATTGCATTATTGTGTCATTACTTTTGACTGACCATGTCGCTCATTTGTGAGTCAATGGTCATACTTGTCTTACGCTGTTTTTGTGGTGTTTGTACAGGCTTGTCACTTACAGCCTGTTTTCATGATCATGAGGAGCAAACCGGCATTATTGTGTCATTACTTTTGACTGACCATGTCGCTCATTTGTGAGTTGATGATCATACTGGTCTTACATATGCAGCATATGTACCTACTTGATATATATATATTTGCTTTTTGGTGGAGCTTTGCACACCTTGATTTTATATTTTACATAAAAGGAAAGTTGCTCTGTTTATATGATATGGAGCTGTTAATATTAAGTATTTTTTTGTCATTGTTGGTAGTATATGATGTAACAATTTGATGGATAGTACTACATCATTTCATTAAATATGTTTCCGAGTAATAAAATACCCCATTTCCCTCAGTCAATGGACTGATTCATTTCTGATCTTCTCCGCCATATATATGGAAAAGTTCCCCGATGAGGGTCCAATTTTATTAAAGTATTGTCACATGATTAGAGAAATGCAATACTTGCATGGGGACAATGCTTTCCGTTTGTATGACGAGCAATTCAGAGAGCTCAAAGAGTCCATCAACATCCCTTGGCAAAATCCAGTTCATTTAATGCGGCAGGTATGTCTCACATGCTTGATGACTTCTTTATCGGGCCAAGGCATTCATGAAATGTTTGCAGGATTTAAATAAGTTTATAGTCATATGTCAGGATAGTGGTATTCCCATCAAGAGGGGAAAAACTCATTTTCCAACAACTGCATTAACCATTTATGGTATTGAGGTGGATTCTAATGCTATGATATGTAGGTTACCAGAACAAAAGTTTGTCAAAATACGTGCCAGGTTACATGAAGTTAAGCATAGGAAAAAAGTTACTCTCATACAACTCCAATCTCTCATAGGTCTTTTGAATTATGCTTGTTCAGTGGTTGTTCCAGGTAGGGCTTTTCTTCGACGCATTATAGATCTTACTTGTGGCATGTCAAATCCATCTCATTTTATTCGTCTTACATGCGAAGATAGGGCGGACTTGCAAATGTGGGCTCATTTTATTGAACATTACAATGGTAGGTCAGTAATCTTGCCAGATTTCTTCACTTCATCTGATCAGGCTCCATTGGCTGTGCGGGGGTTCTTGGCCCAGAATGGTTTGCTTTACGTTGGGACTCAGTACCAGACTTAGACCAATATCAAATTGCCATTAAAGAGTTGTTTCTAATTGTGCTAGCACTTGAAATTTGGGGGGGGGGGGGCAATTCTTGCAAATAGAAAATTTTTGTTTATGTCAGACAATGAAGCTGTTGTTCATGTGGTCAATAAGCAATCCTGTAAGGAAAAACTCTTATGAAACTTGTCCGGCGTCTTGTGCTCACATCTTTGACATATAATGTTTTTTTTAAGCTAAACATATTCCGGGCAGGAACAATATTTTGGCAGATAAACTATCTCGTTTTCAATTACAGGCCGCCTTCAGGCTAGCCCCTCATTTGAATCAAAACCAAACTGTAGACCTGTTGAGAATTTAAGTCCAGTTTCCAGACATTTACTATCTTCAGCATTATCTCAATCTTCAGTTCAAGCCTATAGGCATGCATGAGATATGCTCAAAACATGGAAACCCACCCTCTCCCTGCCTGTTTCAGTGGTAGATGTGTGCAATTTCATTGGTCATCTGTTTCTGAATAATTATTCACCTAGCAGCATAGCTTCTCATATATCAGCGATTAGTTATGTTTACAAAATTCTGGATCTGCATGAACCAACTCAAGCTTTTATTACAAAGCCGATTCTAAGAGGATGTCAAGCTTCAGCTCCTACAAGACACATGGATCATCAAATGTTGTCAGTTGATGCATCTTAGGACCTAATATCATGTTGTCTCAAAAGTAGGTAATGGTGACCTACTTTTTTAATTTCGCAGGTAATTATTATTAAACGGATTTTGATGCATGTCTTGTAGACTTTTGAGCCTATGAGCATCAAAAGTTGTCAGTTGATGGATCATGGGACCCTAAAGTGCGTCATGTTAAAGTATGTCACCATGACCTACTTTCTGAATTTTATGGCTAATCATTTATGAATATATTTTAGGTTGTTTTCAACTCCTCCTAGGTACCTGATCCCACCTCTCTTGTGTCCAGGGGACCGTGTTTGCCCAACTCTCTATTTTGTATTGCTTATAGGAGTTATGAGATTGATCCCTGTATGTTATATTCACCTTGCATTTTGCACAGACTGAATTTGATGAAAATATATCATTAGCAGAAATGTATGATACTGTTAAAATGGGCATGTTACGTTTTCATTTATGTGCTAGAGCAGAAAGCAATTCTGCAAAGAAGGATACACTTGTATTGGCTGAGGATGTAAACAGTAATGATACAGTTCCAGATTTAGAAGATCCAATTTTTCTCGGAAGAGAAGAATGTTCCTGTGAACACCGACAAATATGCAAGTACTTCTATTGACAGTTTTAATGCAGCATTTTTAAATGATGATGAAGGAGGTTCCATTGAAGTTGTGCGAAGAAGTCCATCTCCCCCAGAAGGGACATCAGTTGTGCCAAGAAGCCATCCTCCTCCAGAACTTAGACGTTCAACTGTTAATGTTCACAGGAAAAAAGTAATGGACGATCTTACTGAACTAGTCAAAAGCCCACAAATCCTATTGAGTTTGCATTCATTAATGAGGCAGGTGCTGATCAGGCTGGGGTTTCCCCCGAGATGTTTATTCGTCATTTTGGGCAGATTTCTTCTCTAGCGTTGCAGAAGGAGAGGATAATCGTATTCCTGTCCTCAATCCACACAGGCCAGAGGAGGAATGGAAGTATCCTGGCATAATTATTGTCAAAGGTTTGTTGGAACGTTAAGATAATATTTTCCCACTGACTTTTGCTCCAGCCTTCATATCAGCCCTCTTGTTTGGAGAACATTCTGTTAATCAAGAAACATTGCTTAACTCATTTATCTTGTACCTAAATAAGACGGAACGAAATTTCGATATGGTCTAGAGGTTAGAGCGTTCGACCCGCATGTGAATAGCTGGGGTTCGTATTCCGGCCGCGAGAGATGTAAGTCGTTAAGCGCCGAGTAAAAGTCTAAATTTGAAGCTCTTCATCGGTCTTGGTGACGTCTCCATATGAGTGAATTTTTTTTTCGAGAGAGACGTTAAACAATATACAATCAATCAATCGAGATTGAATCAATTGTTTGAAGACCCTACAGGAGCGAATGCATAGATTACAGTGACCTTCACATTGTGAGTAGGTCTAAGAATAGTTCGAATTGTTTTTAGCTAGGCTATATTCCAACATTATCATGTACATGCACAGATTATTTTAATTATGCCTACTAAAAATTATATCCTTTGATTAAAAATTACAACTTAGTGTTAGGTGTACCTGAACTACTCAACTTGTGAAAATATTTGAATAGCATAGCCTTTAATGCTATTGATTGATTATATTTGTAACGTCCCTCTCGATATGCCACACCTGCTGTGACGCAGGATCTTGGTTTTTGCGGTCTCATTCGAAGGACCGCCCCATTTAGTCGCCTCTTACGACTACTGAGGACCTATTCTAACCTGGACCCCCACGGGATTGTAACTCGACATCACTCAACATATCTTATATATGTGAAAAAAACCTTCATTTCAACAATATTGCAATAGTTATTGTTCATTGTACGAGTCATTAGTCATATGAAGTAAATGCCATTCGGGGAGCTTCCATCAGTTGTACTGATATTGTTTATTTTAGATTGGGTATTGACATATCAGAGGAATATGATGCTTTAGAAGAAGATGATGAGAAAACATATATGTACTATCCAAGTTTCAACATATCTAGGGGCGGATCCAGGAATTGCGGTCAGGGGGCGCAACGTTATGAGGCAGGGGGTCTGGGGGGCCCCAGTGTATCCAGGGAGAAGCCCCGGCGAGGGCCCTGTGGGCGAAGCTCCTGGATTTTACGGGGCTTGAAGCATCCCCCATGTAGTCATTTTTACTATTTTCTGTCATTTTCGATAGAGGGAAATCAATAAAATGACGTAAATTTTAAGGGACTTCATTTGGAAAAAAGAGACTTCTCCCAATAAAAGTAATTTAATAAATGAAGAAACTTTCTCATTTATTACTCTTAGAGGGGAAGGAATTATTGCTTCTTTATCGTTTACATTTCGTTGAACATGGTGACCACGATTTACCATAAATTAGAAAATTTTAGAAGCCGGCGCGCCTCCCCCCTCAAGACCGCCACTGATATGAATTGAGTAATGACATTGTAATACATCACATTTAGCTTTGATTTCTTGTCCAAAGTAATAATCAGGCAATGCCATTCCATGGAAATAAGACAAAAATCCCAACTGTCGTTACATCTGTAGGCCACAAGATGTGACCGGAATCGAGGACTACCCAGGTGTAGAGATGGTATCCCCAAGGGAAGACAAAAACAATGAGGAAGTCGAAAAGGAAGAAGCAGATATTGGCCCATCCATATGCAGGGTTTTATGTCCAGATGACTTTGACCATTTTATTGAAAGTAACAACACCTTTGTTATTACCACAGTTAATAACACTTGCCGAGAAAATAATTGACCCACGGTGCAAGGGATGTGGTGGAGTCCTTGATATTGAGATAAAGCATAATGGATCTGCAGTGAATCTGAAATGGGTAATATTTTTTTTGGGGGGGGGGATTTGGATCATGAAAAGTTTATTTTGAAATTTCATTTTTCTCTCTTCCTGATGCAAAGATTAGATAGTTATTTTTTGTGGTTTCAGCAATGTCCAAAGTCTCGTGTAGCAGAAATATGGTGCTCCCAGTCTGTGTTTAATCGAGGGTTTCATGGTGGAAATCTGCTTTTGCCATTTTATTTTCTGGAAACAATTTCAATAAAATTAAATTATTTGCCTAGATACTGGGTGCGACCGGTCGACAGTGGATGCTTGCTCCTCCGAGCCACCTGATCCCACCTCTGGTGTGTCCAGGGGTCCGTGTTTGCCCAACTATCTATTTCGTATTTCTTGTAGGAGTTATGAGATGACTTTTCGTTATCTTCACCTTTCATGCTGATTTAAACAAGCATTCTGAGAGTATTGCAATGACAATAGATAGTCCCCTACCGGTTGCTAAAATTGCTGTATCACAACAAGATTCAAAGTCCATTATGTAGGTTATGGTAAAAGGAAAATTGGGGAACCAGTATAGGAATGGTTGGAAATCAACTACTGTTCGAGTAGACACTAGACCAGGAAAAGAAAGACAAATTCATAATTATGTTTAGGTCTTTAACCAAGTCAATAAAGTGTGACGTGTAGGTGATCAAGAATACAAATCCGACTCCTGCGAAACATCCTCAATGTATGAAGCCTTTGAGAGTCATTGCCATCTGGACCGTACCTGTACTAAAATTTGGAGGAACCCGTATTGGAAGTTTGTGGAGGATGTAGTTAATTATACAGGAACTGGAACCGGTCGGCCTAATATTGACGTCAGTGTTACTGGAGACGTTATTGTTCACAGGGAACCTTCTACAGATCCGGATACCTTTCGTAGGAGTCCTTGGGGGAATTGCTATTGGAGTGCATCCCAAACATTTTGAGGAGTTGACCCCCAAAATATTGCTCCACATTAAGGATCTGTTGTGTTCCCCATACGTTGTGGCAATAGGGGAGATTGGTCTTGATCGCGCTATCCCCATTAAATTATGGAGACGCCAGGAGTAGGTTTTTCGTCAGATGCTTACTCTCATTCGGAAGGATAAAGTTCTGGTGATTCATCTACGGGGAGCTCCCTCAGACCGAATTGGAATGGATGTTCACGCTCGCTGTATGTAAATACTTCAGAAGACGTGTGATCCAGAACAACCCATTTATCTCCCTTGTTTTATGGGAAACCAAGAATTTGCGAAAGAGTGGATGGACTGTTTCTCTAACGTGCGGGTTGGTTTCACGTATGTAGAACATTTCGGCACAGATCAGATCGCCCGCCTTAGATCCATTCCTACACGTCGGAATCTCCTCGAGACTGACTCGCCATATATGAAGCCAGGTGGAGGAAATATTAACACCCCTGTGTTTAAAGGAGACGTCGCCACTCAGGCTGCATTTAATCTTGGGAGTAACACTGCCGTACCTGTTGAAGGAAACTGTAAAGAATGGTCGTCGCCTTTACAAGATTGAGCCTTTGACTGAACTCTAATTAATAGTTCATGCAGAAGTGAGGGTCTGGGATTTAGTTACCGGTCACACTCGTGTTGTAGAATATTCCATGTCAGTTAACTTGCTCATTTATATTACATCTTCCTGCAGAATTCTATAGTCTGGTTTTAGGCTACCGATCGAATTCATATTGTATTGTAGAAGACCCTCCCTCCCCCTGTCCCTTGCATTTAGTTACCGTCAGACATAAACTTGTATTGAGTTATATTTCCCTCTTTAGTTCTTAAAGTAGGTGATTTCATTTTTTTGGCACATTGATGTACAAGAACTGCACTCCTAAAGATGTAATACTTTTCATATAAAATGGGGATGAATGTAGTGTAACGTATGTTCTCTGTGTGTTAACCTAATATACATGACCTCGGACCTTGGTCTGGTTCCTCACTGAACTCTGAACTGGAGCACCAGCGCATGCAACCCTTCCCACTTACCCTGCAGTCGACGATTTACCTCAAACCTGTGAAGATATGTTGCTATGTATTATGTTTAAGTTGCATATCCAGGGTTTGACACTAAGGCACGTACGACCGACTGAGTCTACTGAATGATAGGTCTTGACTGTGACCTATATTTTGACTTGTGTGGATGGGGTCTGGAAAACCCCATGACGTCATCATCACTGTAATCTGTCCCTCTTGCTACTGATAATGACATTTTTAGGTACTTCACTCTCAACGAATGAGTGCAAAAGTACTAGAACCATGGATTATTGCTGAGAATGAGGGATGCATTGTAGGAGCACACTGCACATGTATGGCTGGTCTTGGTGAAGCATGCACACATGCAGCAGCTTTACTTTTCTCAATTGACAGTTGCTGTCAAAATACGAGACTCTAAAACAGTGACTGAAGAGAAAGCACACTGGCTTTTACCAACATCTTTGAAGGGGGTATCATATAAGGAAGTTAGAAATATTGACTTTACCTCTGCAAATACTTTAAAGAAAAAGCTTGACTGCAAGTTGTCAGCAGATGGAATGCCAGAGAAGACAATTCAGAAAGAATTGTCGTGCAAGAAAGACATTTCACCAACTGATATAGAACTTCACACATTATTTCAAGCCTTACATGACAGCCCAGGTCTTAAGCCAGTAACACTATCTCTAGTACCCCCTTGCTCAGATGACTTTATCCCTCAATCAATGAAAGAGAACTATAGTTTTAAACAAATTAAAGAATAAAATGTCATGCATCTTAACTTTGCAGAACTTCTGAAACTATGTCCAAAAAAAAACACACCCCAACCAAACAAACATAAGTGTAACAGAAGACCAGGCAAAAGCTGTAGAGCAGTCGAACTCGGAAATTTGGTACAGATTTCGAGCTAGAAGAATCACAGCCTCGCAAATGAAAACTTGCTGTACTGATCCAACACTGCCAGCACAAAGCTTCAAGTCTATTTGCTACCCAGCAAGTTATAAATTTTCATGAAATGCAACAGACATGACAAATATGGAAAGGATATTTTTCTGGATCAAATAACTCAAAACGCATGAAAATGTAAGGCTAAATTAAAAATTTGAGGACATCGATGACCAACACTTACTTTCAAAAGGAGATGGTGGTAAATTAAAACTCGATAAAAGCACATGCACTTTAACGAAGTACAAACGCAGTTGGCGGTATGTCAAATGGAATCTGCATATTTTGTTGTGTGGACAGAGCAAGACTTGCATGTTGAACAGATTTTGTCTGATGAAAGTATGTGGAAGGATATGTGTGAAAAATCAAAACACTTACTCACAACAGCTATTTTGCCAGAGTTAAGTGTCCGATTTTATACACGTCTGTCATTTAATACGCAACTTGCTACGCCTCAGAACATTTCAACAAGTGGTGGTGATGAAATTTTGTCTTTGTGCTCAAGTAGAGTACTGCCTGACAATGAGGAATGCCCAATTCAGTGGTTCAATATTTTGTGCCTTCGTTCAAGGACTGCCCCTAGGGGTAAATGGTACTATCCAGATTTGACAAATATCAGAGAGAAAAAAGGGGGGCATTTAATAAGAAATAAATGATCATTAATTCCCTTATTTTTTCATGTTGTTTTTAAAATACACTGAATATTAAACATTA
>NC_079171.1:27080678-27161610 GCF_947568905.1 Ostrea edulis
TGCGTGTATCCTATCCTATCGTGTTTTGCGTTTATCAGGTCTATCGTGTATCGTATTATGCGTGTATCAGGATTTCCGTTTATCGTGAAAATCGTTTATCGTGTAGCTTCGGAAACTATCGGGATCGTATATTAAATCTAATGAAAAAGTAAGATACTTTCCGAAAGCTTTATTCGTTTTGTTAAAGAAGCTATTTTTTAGGAATCGAGGAAAGACAGTATATTTGAAGGAGAACATAAAGCTGTTGATTTTAAAGCAGAAAAAGAGCTATATGTCTGTCTAGAGAGGGTGAAAATTTATCGCAATGTCATTCTGTCTGGAAAGTAGGCAGTAGTGGTTTGCCGAGCAAACCGAGGACAATAAAACTGAAAGCTCCTTCATCTGGAGTTCATAAACAGTTCCTTGTCTAGAAACAATTATTTGTAATTAACACTAACAGAGAAATAGAAAGTTCCGATCTGAAAGGAAAAATCAGTAAATTACATTGTTTATTACATATATTTTAATAATGGTTCTGTTTCTTCCGATTTTGTTCACCTGTATTCAACTTAATATATATCAACTACTGAACTTGTGCGCGTTCTTATATATCTGATTTTGTGTATCACCCGTGTTTTGACAGTAAACATTCTCAGGGGCATTGCATTTCACACATTTAGAAGATTAAGTTTTAAAAGAGTGCAAGGGTATATTGCATCTCCCAAAGTTCTGCTCAATTGGGCACGATTCAGCTGTCATCGTTGTTTTTTTTTTTATTTGTACATGTACACATATACCAATAGTCGTACGTACGTGTAGATACTGGAAATGTATGCCGGTTTTGATGATTATTTGAATTTTTTTACATGCTAAACACAAACATTTAATTTAAAGCGTTTCTAAATTGCGACTTTAAATCAAGCCGGGTTTCGTATATGTTTTTAATAGTTTATTTATTTTTTGTTAACAAAATATCAATTCATATGAATATGTTCCAATTACTTATGACTATCAATTATCACTCATAGTGTAGAAATATCTAACATATGAGCATATGGTGTAGTGCAGTGGATTGAATTTAAAGCGGTCATTATGAAAATAATTGTAGTTGTTGAAAGAGCGGTGAACTCAGAGCTTGATGCAAAATAACCCCCTCGCTACACACAAAATATTACTTAGTTTTATTTGATATCCAATAGACAACAGAATAAGAGAGCTATTGAAGCATGATATCACTACATTATATTCCATTTTGTTAATTCCCTGTTTAATTGCTAAACACTCGGTATCAAGTGTGAATACCACGGGTCCTCGGAGATAACCTTAAAAACAGACGCCCCGTGTCACGGTAGGTGTGGCACGCTAAAAAACCCTCACTGTTCAATGGCCGTAATTGCCGAGCATAAGCCTAAATTTAAAAGCTCTTCACCGGTCATGGTGACGTTAAGCAAGATAAAAATCAATCACTCCATTTATGATTCATATATTAAACATTCAAGGTGACAATATACGTTTTAGAATCATTGGCTGAGAAAATTCATATAGATATCAAATAATGAATTCAATACCGTATATGGTTTAGCTGTAATGACGTTAAAGAAAACATAAATAGAATTTTAAAAAAATAAACGTACAATCGTGGATAATTACATTATATGCTTTAGGTATATATTAAGTATTGAAATCCTTCAATATTATTATCAACATAATGAAATTATTTTGTACGTATCAAACTTTCGTTCTGTCTAAATTGTTTCTAAATTTACAACATTTCTCTCAGGTTTTCCGTTTATCGTGAAGATCGTTTATCGTGTTTTGCGTTTATCAGGTCTATCGTGAAGATCGTTTATCAGGTTTACCGTGTATCCTATCGTATCGTGCGTGTATCCTATCCTATCGTGCGTGTATCGTGTTCTATCGTTTATCATGTCAAGAATAACGTTGCGGGTTTGCAGATATTCAAATTTCACATTTTCAATTTTAGATGCATATTTTGGGCACTGTAAAACCTAGGATCATCAAACTTTGTCAGTTGATGCGTCTTCAGTCTTCGGTTTGTGTCGACCAAAAAGTAGGTCACCGTGACCTACTTTTGGTATTTGACAGCTAAATTACTATATTTCAGACACTATTTGACCTACAATCATCAAACTTTGTCAGTTGATGCATCTTGAGTCTTCGGAGTGTATCGACCAAAAAGTAGGTCACTGTGACCTACTTTTGGCATTTGACAGTTCTATTTATATATTTCAGTCACTAATTGACCTACAATCATCAAACTTTGACAGTTGATGCATCTTAAGTCTATGGAGTGTGTCGACCAAAAAGTAGGTCACCTTGACCTACTTTTGGAATTGGACGACTATATTTATATAATTCAGATACTATTTGACCTACAGTCATCAAAGTTTGTCAGTTGTTGGGTATTGCATGTTTGAAGGGTGTTGACGAAAAAGTAGGTCACCTTGACCTACTTTTGGAATTGGACGGCTATATTTATATATTTCAGATACTATTTGACCTAGTCATCAAACTTTGTCAGTTGATGGGTCTTGCATGTTCGGAGTACGATGACCGAAAAGTAGGTCACCATGACCTACGATTGGAATTTGACAGCTATATTTCAATATTCAGATACTAATTGGCTTAAAATCATCAAACTTTGTCAATTGATATTTCTTGGGTTCTCAAAATGTGTAAACCAAAAAGTAGGTCACATTGACTTACTTTTTTTGAATTCTTAGGATTTATCTAAAGATTTAGAATACTAAGAGGCTAAGAATAGAAATGGTGGGGTTGTACAATTTATCAGAAGAGCGATTCTAGACCCTTGGGCCTCTTGTTTAATATGTTTTCTAAAAAAGAAATCAATTATGTATGCATATATTTTACAAAAATTATAAATATTTCAAATCAATTATACATTCTATACGTAGCTTATTTTAATTAACTCATCATCCTCTTCTTCAAAACATGTGAGTCATGCGCATTTGTGTGTGCGTGTGTCATAAATATAGATATCAAAATCTATTTTTTAGACGAATTTCATCACAATCTTACAATGTTGGGCCAATGTTGTATTCCCAACTAACCTCGGTACCAGTATGAAAGTGATAAGTTGACATTGGCCCAATGTTGGGCCAGCATTGTGTTGACAACATACTCCGGCAATTAATTAGTCACAATATTACAACGTTGGCCCAATGTTGTATTCCCGACTAACCCCGGAATCAGAGTATGAACGTGACATGTTGACATTGGTCCGATGTTGGGCCAACGTTGTTTTAGCCAACGCCAACCATCGGCCAACGGTCCAACCATTAGCCAACGTTGGGCCAACGTAGTCATGCTATCTGGGTATAGGTGTCACCATGATTCCTAGCATATCGATGGGTGCAAATACGAAACTAAGACGCGTGGTCAGTTGCTAAAGAAATTCCGGTGAAAACATGCAGGATCCAGCCAAAGGTCTGTATTTGTGAGGGAAGGTGGATGGCCCCATTTGAGAGGTAGATTTTTGAGAAGGGCAGATAGGGTTCTTGATTGTACACAGTGTCTAAATCCCCATGTTTGGTACTGTGATGGTGTGGGGTGGTGCGGATTAGCCCAAATGAGTGAAAATCAAAGCAAAAAAAGGGAACCTGCTCAGAACATGTTTTGTGCACCAGCACCAGTATTTATAGATGACATGTAATTTAGGGTCATAATTTATTAACTACACTAATATGAAATACAAGTATTGACATAAAAGGGAAATATGATTTTTCATTAGTCTGTCATAATCTGACTTTGGTGTATACCCCTTATCCACATGTTTCAAAACCAAAGAAACTGTCCCCTGCCACCTAAGGAACACCCCTTACCTAGCCCAGTGAAGAATAAAACAGCTGACGATGCTAAGTTCAGCGAGGAATGTTCCCTGGACGTATAGCTGCCAAAACTATTGGCTATCAAAAGAAAATTTTCAGTTGACTTCATGAAGAGATGCACTGCAGAATGTGACATAGCAGTGAAGAAGTGACGCAGGAAATCAGTTTTATAAATTTCTTATCACTTTTCGATACATATTCAGAATCATTCTCTTCATGCTCCTTTTGAAATTAAAAACAAAAAACATAATTAAGACAAGTTTCAAAATTACTGAACTGACATACATACAATAAAACAATTTGTTTCATGCAAATCTCCATTTTACTCTCATTAAAGAACACATCTCATGTTTTCGAAGTACACAAAATTATATGCATTTTGTGTTCATTATGCCTATAGTAATTCTAATAGTTCGTTTGCCGAAAATTTTGCGATAATTAACCACAATACAGACATAAATCTAAGGTCCGATTTCAAAAAAGTCTACTTAATTATGTAGGTACATGTAGTCACGTGGTAGTGACGTCACATGCGCCCATCGGATTGTGAAAGTACTGAGGTATTAATAAACAAAAGATCTTTGTAAAACACATATGCCCCCATGGTGCAGAATTGAAAAGGGTTCTACACGCACATCATTTAATTGAGAGTAGTATCATCAATTTAAAATATTGAGCAGACAATATCTTCCTATGTTAAGAGTGGATTGACCATGTGACCAATACATCATCAACTCCTGAAGATGTACCAGTGTACCATGTTTAATGTCCGTCAAGCAAAGGGTTCTCAAGATATTGAACAAACAGTATATTGTACTGCCTTCCATGTCACTTTCATTAAAAACACAACACAGATTACAGTGAGATAACCAGCTGCAGTTTATTTGCCACAAACAGTTCACATATAGGCGCGGATCCTAAATAGCGCGTGTGTGTCCCTATTTTAGTGGGTATACGTATGTGTGTATACGTATGTGTGTGCGTATATGGTAAAAGGCTACAATAAACAAATACAAGTCTATAAATGAAATGAAATACAGTCATAATGAAAACGTAAATTAAGTTAGGTTGCACTACTACTAAAATTAGATGCATGTAATTCACTACCTTAAAGTACAGTGGTATTTCAATTGCAGCTCTAAAAATCGTGATCGGCCACTGTTTTCCTAAATTTAACGTTTGTATAGTTGATCGGGAGTCTTTTACAGGAATTAATTGTGTACGTGTAAAGCACACATAAATAGCCAAACTTACACTGGAACCCACATTGGGTCATAATTAAGATAAGTATCAAAATACAGACCCTATCCAAGTTAAATAAACATAACGCAGCAAATTTGACATAAACAGCAGATGCGAGCTAATGGTCAGTGCACTAAAATCAAGCGTGAGAATATGATTATAAAAACAATACAATGAAAAAGTGATTCAGCTATTCCAAACCTGATACATTTGTCAGTGCATGAAAAACCCCGAATGAAATGCAATTATAAAAATTAAAAGATGCACGACAATACACTCCCCGTCTGATATCTAAAATTGGTACCGTATAAGTTTTACATCTAACACAAAGAGATATCACTTTTATTCACTAGGAATCAAAATTATCAAGTCTGTCACTGGACGAATGTAAGTCACTGGCTTTTGATGAGTCAAACGTTTTCCCGACACGCGCACCTCAATCTTGCGTACCCTATCATCCGAGCTTGGGAATACTTTAGTAACAAGTCCCATGGGCCATTCTGTGCGTTTCGATTGTGTGTCTCTGAGAAGTACAATATCGCCTATTGCTACGTTTCTTTTGTCGTCCAGTCATTTTTGACGCAATTACTTTGTAAGTAATTTGTGCGCCACTTCTTCCAGAAAACATCTGCCAAGACTTGTACCCGTTTCCACTGTGATTTATAAATATCCATATTCCCGATTGATACGTCTTGAGGCAGAAGTATGTTTGGTTTTTGGGTTAGCAGTAACGATGGGCATAAAGGGAAAGGATCCTCAGGATCGTATGACAAGGAGGAAAGCGGTCTAGAGTTGATGATTGCGCAAACTTCTGCCAGGAAAGTTACGAGAACGTCATGCGTAAGATCCCCGCAGTGTTGTAACATCATGGAATTGAGTATTCTTCTGGTTACACCAATCATCCTCTCCCACACTCCTCCCATATGAGACGAATGCGGAGCATTGAAAATCCACTGTACTTTGTTATCATTAAGATACGATTTTAACGGAGTATCTCCTACATTGATGCAGTCAATTCTCAGTTCGGCTACAGCTCCGACAAAGAGCAAGGTACATTGAGGCCAAAATTTCGCCACAAAATTAGGATGAATTTAAAATGTGGTTTCACTTGGTTTAATGATTATGCACTAGGGCATTGTCCCTGATGATACATGTGGAAATTAGTGACGTAATGTTCTGTGTCGTCATTTTCCTCATCTCCGATTGACATGATTTACCGAATTTAGCCGCTTTTTATGCCTTTGAAACTATTTTTGGCCGGGTTGCACGAAGTGCAAATCCGGTCTATAGTATGGTCAAGTGCGGGCGGGCGGTTGGGGAAATTTTGTGAAATCAACTCCTCCTACAGTTTTTGATGTACAACCTTGAAACTTTGCAGAAAGTAAGTATATATATTGAAGTTATGCACTAGCTTTTTTGAAGTCTGACCTTTGTCGAATATGGGCGCTACAGCAAAACGTTGTTACTAAAAATAGAGTTCAACTTGAAAAAGGTAAATGAGATTATCTTTTGTGGTTAAATTTAGTTGCACTACCTCTGAGGAAAAATTCAATTATATATGAATGTCAAATTTTCTGGGCATGAGTTGTAAATTTGCAATATAAATAGAGAAATTCTGTTTCTTTATCATATAATCATGTACAATTCAAGCACCTGAAGTTATTGTTCATTTTAGTTATTATTACTTAATATTACATATATCAGCAGTGCTCCAAGTTGCGAGTAAAACGGTCGCATTTGCGACCAGAAAATCAATTTTGCGACTAGAGATTTTAATTAAGTCGCATTTTCGCGAGTAAAGAAAATTTGGGCAACCCGTAAAATTTTAGAATTGGGATCGGAAGTCTGAATAAATATTTTTAGTCTCGGTCAAAACAATCAAGATGGTGAGAAAACGAGGTTTAGAGCACTTTGGATTTATCAATAGTAAAAAACAGAAGCCTCAGCCTTGTACATGTAACAAAGAAATTCAAGAATCACACGGGAAAAGTTCTGCATCAAAAGATGGCGTAGCAATGTCTAAAGAGAAATGCAAAAGTAAAGGAAGAACCCCAGTCCTGAAATGGCGGAGGTAGTTTTCGTGATGGCAAAATGTTTTGCAGAATTTGTGAGGCCAATAAGCCAGCAACGTCCACAATTTCTAGACATCCATTGTCCTATTTCGCCACGACCGAGTGTACATCTTTCAAACGTGGAAATGTGACTATTCACAGTAACAGTAAGAGACATGTCGTCCGTGACTGCATTATTAGCAGTAAGTCGAGCGGGGCAACAGATAACTACCACCAAATAAATCCCTACCCAAATGATTTACTCTAAATATTGCAACCCGGCCAATTGAGTCTGACCCATTTTTAAGATACAGCACATGCAACAACCACAAAGATATTCTGTGTACAAATTAATCATGTTGAAAGTAAGTAATGAACAAAATTTCAACTTGGTTGGTAAATGAGCAGACTATTAAATTTAACGTTTAACCATTTAACGCGTTCATCTGTAATACAAATTTCAACGTTGGTGGTGTTCATATATACAAGTTTAATGAATAAATAATATGCATATGTACAGCATATTAAATTTTATAAGACTCTGTGTAGTTTGCTTTGAAGAAGATAGTGTGTAATCAGAGAATTGGAATCTTCGACACAGGTATTTCCGATTCCAATTTTACTCGTTTTATGTTTGATATAGATACGCAATGATATCAACGCAATTAATGTAGCACATGACAAAGTTCAATCACATATTCTTTTTTATCATAGATAGTTTATGATATGAATTATCCCTCTTAATTGGTGTGGTGGCTACAATGCGTATCTAAATACATGTCTAAATATGCCTTGCCAGTCATAATATTCTAATGTACATGTAGGCTAATTATAACTTATTGGGTATGTTGCATGTGTAATTTCAAATGATATTCTAATATTGTATTAAGCATTTTGTCAGACACATCTTATGATTGTCCATCTGAATTAAAAACCCACTCATGATACATGATACGTATGTTATTAAGTAAGAATTTTATTATGGCTTTGGCCTGGCTTTAAAAAAATGCACGTCTGCAACTGAATGCAATCTTTGTTTATAAAATAAAAAGTTTAATAATATCGAAAATGAAAGCGCGATAGCTTAATCGGTACCTTTATACCAGAGCATAATAGTGCGAGAGTTCGAATGTAAAATTCGGTTATGTTTTCCCCGTAAAAATTGAATTAGTAGCAAGTCAAACATACAGAATTTAGAATTTTATATTTCACATTGAAAAAAAAACCCCATTTTAGCGACAGTTTCGTGATTTAAAACAATTGCCGCCGCCGACAGCTTATATTGCTTTAAATATATACACTTGAAAATCAATTCATTACAATATATTGTTCATTATTTACATGCCGTAGTACCTGTAGTTTTATGACATGCATGTTTCGTATCAAAACAATTCCAACTTTATCGATCTGTCGTTTATATTACAAAGTTGTCGAACTCATTTAGGAGAGGTTACTCCATGATAAAAATGGTAATGGAATATTCGCATCTACCCTGCTCTAAGAGTGAATGTTGGTAGTTGATAGATGAACGATGTAGTATTTAGATATTTAAATCATTACTCATTTGTAAGCTAAAAGATAAAGTATACGCTTGTATTGCGTGTTCAAAGAGGACAAAACCCGGTGAACGCCATCTTCACAAGTCAAGGGTTATTGATTCGTTACCTCGCACTAACCCTTGACATCAGTCGCTATTTAAAAGTGGGCTCGAGAAGAAGGATGACGCAATGCACTAAAATTAATCTGCCAATGGGATTTCTTGTTTCAGATGAAAGTTTGGTAAGGGAATAAACAGAAAGTAAAAAAAATGGCGTCCGTTGACGAAAAGATATGTGAAAAACATCAAATCGATCATTTGGCTGAAAACCAAAATAAATCGCTATTTTACGAAGTTGTTCCCATTATTTTGGACAATTTGTTTAATTTGTTAAAACATAGTCGACAAATCCATCATTTTCATTCGGCACATACCCCCAAAACCTCGTCTAATTGTTTCTTCAAGCAAAACGAACTCCCGAAAATCAATCGACGGTATCTGTCTTGTACTAATTGGCCACAAATTCTACACCATAATGCCGTCGCCATGCGTGTTTACTGTTTAGTTTTCTTTTCGACCGATTATAAAAGCCGTTGTCTGATTGGTTTGCAGCTTCAGACTGCAAACCAATCATGCTTCTTCTCGAGCCCAACTTTTAAATAGCGACTGATGTCAAGGGTTAGTGCGAGTTAACGAATCAATAACCCTTGACTTGTGAAAATGGGTGAACGCCGATCATTACATGTAAAAAATAAATTTAAAAAAACCCATTTATTAAGAAGCATTTTTTGTAGAAATGAACGACTCTGACTGCATTTGCAATCAATGTCAACAGATACACAACTCTAATCGTTTCATGCTTAAATTTTCGCAAACATTCAGTCCGGACACCCCCTCCCCTCTGGAATTAAAGTTGCATGTTATTTGTGCGCAAAGTAACGAGGACTAAATCAGAGCACAATATTATCATTTGTATAAAACTGGAACGATTGTTTCATATCCTTTTCCCAAAATACATAATTACCAGTGATTAATGTAAACATTCTAACCATGCAGTATTACCTTGGCTTTTTTCAATTTCAAATTCACTAGAAATCTTTGTGGAAATAATGTAAGTTCTCAACAAAGCACAGGAATTTGAAAACAGCGTGGTAATAATATATTAATTTTAGCAAAGCATGATATTTTGTAGCATTAATATGTTGTTGCATTAAAGTATGAACACTCGATATTTTCTTTGTTTAAACTTCATATAATTCAAATAGCCGACGTTATAGAAATAAAGTTTGAGGGTGGGGCCAAAATGGTCGGTTATTGAATATGTGAACAAGACTTTTTTAACGTCTTGATCACTATCATTCCAATTCTTTTCATATTTGGTATGAGGCATCTTTTGGTATGAGGCATCTTTGGAAGAAGGGGGGGGGGGGGGGGTCCCATAGATTGTAAATTTCAGGATTCCAATCCCTAACCCCTGAGGCCTTAGGGGCAGGGCAAAAACTGCCCAAAAATGACAATTTTTCAAAAATCTTCTCAAGAACCGCACACATTTAAGAAATACTAAATGGTGAAGGAGAGCTGGTAGGCCTTTACCAACATTGTAAATTTCATGATCCTCGTGGTCGGGGTTCTGACCCCAACGTGGGGCAACTTGTTATATAGTGTTCATGTGTAAAACGTTTAAATGACATCTTTAGTGCTATATACTGTATAAAATCTAAATGCACACTTGGGAATATCAAAAAATGGTGACTTTCAATCAAAACCCCGGGATATAACTTTAGGATGAGTTCAAATTAGTCATATCTTTTAATGTTATAATACACCTTTATTTAAAGCTTTTCATCAGTGTATGCACTTTTGAAGGCAATGAAGTTTAAGAGCACATCTTGTTTTATACTGTTTTTTAACATTAACATTTATTCAAAACAGGAATTTTTTTCTAGATTTGATGTCCCATGGAAGTAGTGATACTTGTTCACTAGTATTCAGGTGACCAATAAGGCCTGTGAGCCTCTTGTCTGCCATAAGGCTTGTGGGTATCTTACCTCTCAAAAGACACCGACTCGACCGTGGAATTGAATGGAGTTTACTCTTCTTCATCAGACACGGTCTGTAATGGAATTTTAATTTACAAATTACTAAATTTCTTTAAAATGATACCGTACTAATTTGACAAACTTCAATTTGATATTGAATGATAACTTGCCACTATTTCTGTTGATGGCGTGAAGCGGTATGCCATCCGCCCATTAAAATCATCGCATACCGCCACAGCATGGATAGTTGCTCCTAATGTGGGAGACCTCTCTGCCACCTCCCCCATAACGTGATCTGGGCAGTTCTCTCATTTGATTCCACGTTAATAACTCGGCGTATTGTCTTACCTTTTTTCAGATCCCCAACCTGTAATTTTAATTTTTAAGTATTTCTGTCCTCTTGTGGTGTAATTGGATTTTGCAAAATTAATGATCATAGATTTCTGCATGATAGAACGTTCCAAGTGTTGTTTGAATCTCTTCTGATAGTTATTGTGAAAAATCTTGTTAATTTAACATAAAACATTTCAGAAGGTTAAATCTAAGGACAATAACTGCTTTCATCAGGTGTACGCCTGTCCGAAAACGTGAGTTATCTCTTTGTATTCTAACATTTAGCGTGAATATGACAACTTCCGGGTTACAGTGCTCCAAGTCACATCTGCTATCAGCTATCAACGCAACTGCGTCACGTTGTGCTGGCCGAGAAATTCAACCTGGTCCTTCATTAACGCTTTCAGTGGAGATACAACTAACGCTGTATGGCTTGGTGCACCTCCCTTTAACTAAAATATACAAAATATTACTTTACTTCACTTGAAATAATTATAAACATAGAGAAACAATCGGAGTGTACTTCGATTTACATCGTCACCAAGCAAAGGCACCAAAATATACGTCATGGATTTGCCAAATCCAGTTGGTCATAAAGCAAAAACGTCCATCTTCCTTAAAATATTAAATATAATACTCTGCTGTTCTTCTTTTAACTTAATATCAAGTTTAAACTTCTCCAACAGCGACGAAAGCACTTTCTCCTCCACACTCGTCCAATAATGTAAACACTATCTTATATGGGGCATAGGCAGTATAATTGACAGTCGGAAGTTTAATTCTAGAACAGTAAATATGGCGGATAATACGAATCGAGAAATAGTAGTATATCGAATTTGTTTAAAATCGCAGGATAAAGCCTCAAACATCGTAAGTTACAGATTTTAAATTCATATATAGACTCAGAAACATATATTACCAGTTTTATTTCAGTAAAGAAAGCCACCAAATGTTTATAATTATCGAAAATGTTGCGGGAGTGAATCACTCCCGCATTTGCACCATTACAGAGATCCTAAGAGTTGTAGCCCTCTCCCCCAATAAAAAAATCGGAGAGGGCTACATTATTGCAGCTAATTCGGCACGGATAACCTCATTGCGAAGACCAGTGTACATCGCACGACTAAACATCTGATTCACCAGCTTTTCTTCATAAGTCACTTCAGCCTCCTCCTCTTGGGAGGAAAACAATTAGTTTGTCTAATTTCAAGAGCCCGCAGAAGAAATTCCTGTGCTTCCTCAGTTGAACCTTACGCTAATTGTCCTAACAGGTTATAAAGTTCAGTCGCAGATTTGTCTCGATACTGAGCTCGCAATATTTTCCGTAGTGATGAGAGTTTCAGCGCTGGGCGTCCTTCCAAGTAGTTACGAAGGTCGGATCCTAATGGAACAGCTCGGACAACACCATCGACAATGTCAACTTCACTGTAACCCTTTTTCACACCACTGTCTATCTGTCTGGCTAAACTCACAAACGCCAATCCCTTTTTAGGTTCAATGGAGCCATGTATCTTAAATTCCTTTCGGAACGGATTGAGTTTGGCTGGCTAAGGATGCTTTCCAGTTGAGTAATCTGAAAGTGTTGAATTCGGTTCTGGTCCTAGGCATTCATTAATTATAAGGTATGCCGCTGTTCCACCATCTTCTTTCTTCTTCTGTTCCTCATATCACTCTGTGATGGCTTCCACCACTAGAACCCTCTGTGATGCCTTCTCAGGGGCCATCTTCAAGCCTGCCACCACCAGTATGTCTTCTAATGTTGCTGTCAATCTAATTAAAATTAGATCCTTTGATCCGCTCATCTACTATCGCTACACAATGATCTAACAACTCTCCATAAGAGGTCATCTCAGATTGAACTTTGTTGAGAAAATAGCACCCAATAAAATTCTAATCTCTTGACCAATCAGAATATCGCATCTAAACTACTGTTCGGGAGTGTGAAAAAATGGCGGCGCCTACAATCGACAACATTGTCGAAGAACTATTACCGGATTTTGGCGTGAACGCTCTGAAACCGGAACAGAAGGAAATAATTAGCAATATTACAAAGAAGAAAGATTGCATTGCTGTCTTGCCAACTGGGTTTGGAAAGTCGTTGCCATTCCAGGTTTACGCTGCAGCTCAGAAACGAACTAGTCGTGAGGCTGGACATGTACTCGTATGTTCGCCATTGATAGGCCTGATGAAGGACCAGACCAAAAAGCTGTCTCGTATCAGTTACTTAAGCGTTGGCTACAAAGGTAATACTCATGATACGACTAAATGTATAGTTTCAGCTTCGAAAGCTTCTTCCATGTCGCAGTACCGTTTCGATCAACTTCTTTTATTAGAAATGAAAACCCGCACAGACAACAAATATTACATAAACTATATATCCTGCGTGGTGTGGACGGCGAGGCTGGTATGGCCGCAGCCATTTTACTTGTTTATATATACGTTCGGAAGACGTCGTTTCCGAGAATATACAATCGCACCGACGATTCTCAAGCCGATCGCTGATTGGTCAATGCAAAAGTTCAATCTGAGATGACCTCTTATGGAGAGTTGTTAGATCCTTGTGTAGCGATAGTAGATGAGCGGATCAAAGGATCTAATTTTAATTAGATTGATGTTGCTGTATACAACTTAGACAGGAGTAGGTCTTCCTCAATGCGCGTCATCATTTCTTTTCCGTCGGACGCCATCCCGGACGAGCCCCCCAAATGTTACCATGTTATGGGCCTGGCTTCTGTAACGAAAAGAAGAGATGAACAATGCACAATGGCAACGGCAGATTTATTAAAGTTTGTCTAACATAACCATGTCAAATGCATAAATACACATCAACACAATCCTAGGCCAGTAGACCTTTTACTGCGAGTCATAACATTTTGCATGTAAGAAAACTGTGAACACAACTAGTATATCTACTGATAAAACATATAAACTTTGCACTTAATTGACTAGAATACAAAATAAAAACTTCAGTTCATGTAATCCTCCCAAATGACGACATGCTGATCTATAATGCATCAATAATGCTGACTAGATATAGCTTTATCAACATTATCATAATAAAATCTAACGATTAACCAGCACAATCCTGTCCACATCACACTGCCAACTAATCTAACCATTAACCAGCAAAATCCTGTCCACATCACACTGCCAAATAATCTAACCATTAACCAGCACAATCCTGTCCACACCACACTGACAACCAATCTAACTACTGACCAGCACAATCCTGTCCACGACGCCAATTGTGATAATCAAGTTTGCACAGTTCGTTTATCAATTATTAAAGTCTAGTTTTAAATATGTGTGAATATAATGATGGCAAAAATGGCAGTGTGCTGTAATACAAAACGGGGGGGAAGAAAATAACATTAAGTTACATGTACAAAAATGAAATTCACTAATCATATGAATAATTATGAAAAATAATTACACATATCATTAGATAGTCAGGATATACAAGTGACTGACCTTGATCAATACTTATAAAACAAAGATTACCACTCTATGTACCAATGCAACATTTATGAAACGTGTCACATTATTGGAAATAGTATAAACTTACCCCAGATAGTGTCTACTATGCAAAATATACAAGTCTAGTACTCTAGACTGCCAAGAGATACAGGGCCACACACTTGTATACAACCTAGCAAGAAATAAATTACCAGTGTAACCACAAACTCAGCATCAAGCACACTTTTGCACTTAAGTTTAAACATATTTAAATATTATAACTGATCAACTACACATCTTAGTAAATGACATATTGTGGGAATGTTAAATAAACAAACGTGGGTACTGTGGCTGCTCAACAAGGAATGCACGAGAGACCGGTGTAACATGTAGCGTAAGGGACTTCCCCCAGGGGTGGGGATTGTCCCGACCCCCTCTTGGGAGTGGTCCAGTCGCACTTGACAGGGCGCTGGACTCCAGGGTCCCCTTACATAGGTGTCAAAGCATTAAAATGCTTGATGTGGTGGCACGGAGAATTTAGCTCTATACTCTAAACTCAAGAGAGAGTTCAGTATGAAAACCCAACCTCTGGGCATCAAACTATGAACCATGGGCAGGTGCGTTCTCATTTTGGGAAACGGAGGGTAGGGGGCGATTATAGGGTAAAACCTCTGGGGCGCTTGGTCTGGGAACGTGCTCCATACTCCTATTTCAGGGTACCTAACATCCCCCACCCAGGAACACTTGTGGTCTCACTTTCAACCGGAAATCCCGACGAAACACAAGTAGATAGATAATCGCCATCCCTAGCGGGTAGTGCACGAGTGAGACTATGGCCCTTCCAGACCATGGGGCAAGCCGACATTCCAACCCCGTAACTCATGTTCACTCCTAACTGAGAGAGCATGCTCCCCAGTCCAAGCAGAAGCCCCCCCCCCCCCCCCCCTCCAAAGCCTCAGGCATACTACCCCCACATTGGGGACAATGGTATCCAGGTCAAGTCCCCCTTGAAGGAACTCCCAATATACTCCCCAGCTGGTACCACACGCCCTGGCTGGATTGGCGAATTACTCGATGGGACGAGTCCAGCCCCCTCCCGTTGCTCATCCACCGCCTCTCCCCGTGACCCAACGATTAACTCATCAAATTGGACCTCTGTACGATACCTTACAGAATATCCTTCCCCCAGGGGCTACTTTGATGCATTAGGGTTGCGGGCGCTGAGAGTAGCCTCAGACCTAATCTCTGGCATAGGGGTATCTGTGAAGGAAAGTGGGTCATATGTCGGCACCACCACGCTTCGGTTTGGAACAGTAACACCCCCTCCACAATCCCAATGCCCGGGGTTTCTCCCATCCCCTGCCAGGGTTGAGGGATCCAGTTGGATACACAGGCAAATGTGCCTCACGTGAAATTCACATAAAAAGAGCATCAAATGTGAATTCCCATGAAAAAATTCACGTGAATTTCACATGAAAATATTTCACGTGAAATTCACGTATAATTCACATGAAATTCAAGTGAATTTTTTTTATATCAGGAGATTTCTAATAATCTGCAAATTATTTAGTCATGAATATAGATTAACATGAACAAAACTCAAGGCATTTGATCAGGATAATTTAAATTTTAATTGTATTCACTGCACATTGTATATTCTTTGTTCTTCTTTCTTTTAATCTCCGAAATAGAAATATTTTTGTATAAAAGAATAATTGAAAGAGTAGTCTATATATGTATATGTACACTGTCAAATGTTAATAAACTTTGCAAAGTTTGTTTGGACTTTTCCCCCCAGAGAATTGAATTTCAAAACTATAGTAGGCATAATTGTCCAGTTCTTAATTGTAGAAATGTAACATTGAAAATATAAACTCACAGAGGAGCTTTTGATATCTCTCAATCCTCTTTTCTTCCCTGGCCATCATCCTTTCCCACTTCAATGGATCCTGGTCCTCCTCCACCATCCTTCTGAATGTCTTAAATTCAGACCAGAAATCCATTGAAGTGGAAACCTCAATCGCCTCACCTTGAACAGCTTTCGTTCATGGCAGACGGCTCTCTGAAATGTAGACAAATTACATTTAAAAAAACCTTTGCAAAACATGGTCCTCACTTGAAAAACGAGAAAGGACAATTTATGTACCCTCCATATCACAATAATTTTCAAATAAAGGGGCAAAACTCCTAACAGAGGAGTTGAAATGGATCAAAATTGCAACATGATCTTGAGTGATCCACAAAGAAGCTACATAGCAAGTTTCAGCTTGATATGTGACAGAGAAATAAACTTAGAAACAGAAAACCCCGAAAGGACGCTCAGACAGACGGACGTATATACATCACTGTACCATAATATGCCACGTCTAAAGACGGGCATGTAAAAAATGAATTGTTGATTAAGTTACTCACTAAAACAACTGTAGTCTGTTCAATCTGATTGTTCAGGACTGGGGAGAATCTCTGGAACAACTCTTTCCCCAGGTCCTGAACACTCAGATTTCCAGCGTCCTTTTCCCCGGACAGCAACTGCAAAAAATTTAATTAAATTTGATTATCAATTAGTTGTATGTTAACTTTAGTGGGGGGTCCAAATCACAGCTGAAAGAAATTGATATCATCAAATATGTACAAACCTTTACTTTTGTTTGTGATCGGAAGTCAACAAACTTCCTTGCTGCAAATTTGTTTACACAAATTCGCATGATCACTGGCATATCCGCCTTTATTCCTAGTCTGCGCACTAAGGACACCACTTTTGCCTGGAATTTGTTGTGCATGTATAATTATTTCTTGAATTTCATCTTGTGGATAAAAAAATGTACCATTATTTACAAGAAATGAATTAATTTATTGTTCAAAATTTATATTCTATAAGTATTCATTTAACAACAAGAGGCCCATGGGCCACATTGCTCACCCGAGCCCATATTTAAAGATTTTCCTTTATATTTGCATGAAAAATTTGATCCTTAGTGTGGCCCCAACCTATCCCTGAGTACCATGATTTTTACAAACTTGAATCTGCACTATGTAAGGATCAAGCTTCCATGTAAATTTCAACTCTTTTGGCCCAGTCATTCTTGAGAAGATTTTTAATGACCCCACCCTATTTTTGCATTTTTTCCCCTTTGAAGGAGGCACGGCCCTTCCTTTTAACAAACTGTAATCCCCTTCACCCAAGGATGATTTTTACCAAGTTTGGTTGAAAAAAAACACACCTGGAAATGTGCTTACAACGTGGCAATCCTATCAATTAGAATTAGCCTGCGAGAAAGTGCTATGGGGACAACCACTCTGTGCAAGAAGTACAAGATATGCAGTCAATCTTGGTCCCGGAGGTTTATCGTCAAGTCGAAGTTTGACGAACCAGTATGGATTCTTGGCGTTATACATATATTCAACAAGTATGCTTGATGATCGAAGCATCCCTCCACCTGAGATATGGACCAACTCTGAGAGCACCCGTAAAATGATTAAACGCTCAGTGGGTTAGCACGACCATTTGGATGCCTGTTATGGAGTCATTGGTAGACATTTGATTATTGCATTGCTTGGCGACTTGTACGAAATTGGAAACCCGCTAGTTACGTTCTATTTGAAGACTTTTTAAGGGAAATGAAATCTGACAAGACCAGGTTTAAGACGATCGGTGCCGTGACCCTAAATTCAATGGTAAAACTGTTGGCATCGAAGAGGAGAAGCAAACACAAATGGTATATCTAAGCTTGTACATACTTTTGGAGAAAAATACTCTTCCATTAAAAGAAGTTCTACAGGCTGGATTTCAGGAGCTCCAATTAAAACACTTTCCAGCAGTAACGACATACGACCGTCATGGACATGTAACTCTGGCATGGTCATTTCATGGGGATTTTTGGGAGTCTTGTTACGGACAATCAATCTTCCGAAGTAGATGTTATTACACAAGAACTTATGTCAGATCTAGTCCGCGGTGATTTGGAAAACCGCGGACTAGTGTATCAAAGCAGACTGAAGAAGACCCCAAAGTTATTACCATGGATGTCGATATGCCTACGGCGACTGAAAAGAGAACACCCCCAGTTAGATTCAACGGTGATCGTATTAACATACATCTCCTGCATCGCTTTCCTGATGCAGGTGTTGTAGGTTGAATACGACAGACTTGTTCCTCTAGTGAGAGATCTACCCGTGGATCAGAATCGCTTAATTTCCATTGAAATATTATCAAAATTGCGGCTGGCCAAAATTAAACTTACGAAGTCTACGCCTACACTTTACCGTCCCGCATAAACTCGATATGGAATTGAGGAAAGAAAGGACAGAACAAAATGAAGAGAAAGTTACCCCTACTGACGACCTTAATTCGAAACGAGAGAGAACAACTGACGAAGTATCCGCGAAGTAGGAGATGATGACGATATCCTTGTGTTTGAAAGAAACATAGCACCACAAAGAAGCATAAACTGCAAACCAGTAAGAAAACTGAGCCGCAGTACTTGGTCCGGGCAAGAGATAGAACACCTTCATGCAAGGTGAAGATAACGAACAGTGATCAATCTCATAACTCCTATAAGCAATACAAAATAGATAATTGGGCAAACACGGACCCCTGGATGAAGTGGGCCGTGTCGATGGTCTAACCAATCGCCAGAAATTCTAACTTTTCAAATCAAAATACGCTCAAAGGAATATTCCTTTCCGAACATTCAGAGCGTTTGAAGCGAAATTAAGCAGATTATAAATAAGACGATTGACTTGTATTCTTTGATATGCAAAACATAACAAATGTTATTAAAGACAAGTTTACTGGCAGCATTCAGAGAACGAAATTAACCAGAATATAAGTGAATTGATTGACTTGTAGTGATTCCTATGCAAAATATTACAACTGTTATTAAAATAAAGATAAGTTTTTCCTATGACAATTTTTATTTCTTGGTTCAATATAATCTACCTGACATTATTATATATGGAACAAACGTTTTATTTCTTGTTGCAGGCAATGCTTATAATCATCAAATGTTTTCTTACATTGTCCAGTCTATAAATGAAAAAAGAACCCATCTCTTTGATGGTAACGTTTGCCTTGCATGCGTCTGGTTCAAATCAAACATTGTACATAAGGAGGCAAAACAAATGACAAAGAGCGTAAAACATACTTCAGAAATTATTATAATAGTGAACTGCAACTTTGTAGTTCCTGGGTTAGTTTTGCCTTTTTTTTTTGATGATCCTGTTTCGTATGCTAATGTTCTTCACCTTCTCCTGAAGGTAGGCTTGAAATTCCCCCCGGATATCGGGTTTCCACCCCTTCCTCCATACGCCTGATTTGATCCCATCTTTAATGAGTTCCTTGATGTCTTCAGCCTTTGCTGTAATTCAAAAACGTTGAAATAAAGAAGGACATTAATTGCTACTAATAGTAATTGCTGTTTTATTGTAGCATTGATGAAAACAGAAATTAGTATAATAAATCAAATTAGTTCAAAATTCAATAACAAAAAGGGACTTACTTAGACTACTGCAATTCCGTGACGAGATCCAGTAATGGATGAAAGATAATTGTGCTTTCGTCACCTTTTCGTTGTCTTTCAAGTACGGTAATTTGCTGTAAATCTCTTCCAAGATCTTTCCTAACACCAGGAGGCAGTTCCTCAAGAGTGGTCGGTGTTTTCATTTCAAAGTCCTCATCATCCTCGGAATCTGATAGTGGTCGTTTGGATGAAGTGGATTGTTCCGCACTGGATGAATGGAATATGTCCTCCATTCGATCTTGAAGAACGTTGTATCTGGTACTGATGTCGCAAGATGGTAAGGGGAATTTATCGTAACAGAAATATTGTGTTAAACAGAAAATAGAATAATCAAACAGGAAAATTGGCAAGATGAGGAGTGATAAGATGATGATAGAATGCTTATCAAGAAGAAGTGAACTGTGCACCGGAAGAGAGGTGATGATGCATACCGTAGATTGTTTACAAAATTATGGAGGGGGATATAGATTTGAACTAATCATAAAATATTTGTATACATTATTTACCAGAAAGAAAGACAAAAATTAATCTTATGCAAAAACTTAGAGGTGAGGTTGGATTTGCAATGTTTAATTACAGGGTTGGGTTTTTTTTTTTCAAGAAAAGAGTTTTTGTTGGTTTTGAGTTTGAATTGAAAGCCAATGTCAATAGTGTATATTTTTTAAGATAAAACGAATATGGTAAGGAATGCGAAGATAACGAACTGTGATCAATTTCATAACTCCTATAAGCAATACAAAATAGAGAGTTGGGCAAACACGGACCCCTGGACACACCAGAGGTGGGATCAGGTGCCTAGGAGGAGTAAGCATCCCCTGTCGACCGGACACACCCGCTGTGAGCCCTATACCCTGATCAGGTAAACGGAGTTATCTGCAGTCAAAATCAGTGTGCCAAGAACGGCTTAAAATTGGTATGAAACACGTCAGATAGCATTTGAGATTCGAGTCATAGAATTATAAGATCATTAATGATTGTATCACTAAGGATGGATAAAATTTCAGCATAAAACATAAATGCAGAATATTCCGATCTACAGAGCAAATGTTAAACCCACCATAAATACTTTCTGCAACAAAGTCGTCATCTGTGAAGTCGGACTGAACTGAAGACTGGTGTTCTAGCGCATGACGCTGCGTGGAACTAAAGCTATCGTTGTCACTGTCACATTTGATGACAATGAATCATTTGTAATTTTTTAAAAGCTTAATTTCTCGGGAAGTCTACTTGTTTACTCAACAAAAACAATGAAATTATTATGAATACCATTATATCGTTTTAACAGGTTTTTGTGATAATGAAATGTATTTCAGGAATATTGTAATTTTTGTTTTACATCAATAACAGGCATATGCGTGTTAATTAATAAATCTTTTTATCAATGCTGCAACATACTTATCTTATCATTTTTATTTGTTACTAAGATAATCATTAATCAAATATATGATTGAACCTATAATTCTAATTATACCTTAAAGGCATAGGGTCTAAGATATTAGTGAAATTTTGCATGTTCCATAAAGGTGGCGAAATTTAAGATCATAACTAGAAAATCACAAAAGTTCTTCAGAATGTTTACAAACACATTGGATAACGATAGCAATTACAAAATAATTCCCTGTTCTCATTTGCCTAAACTGGTACCCTGTTGATTTCGCATCTCATGTTTTTGCGTAGCCACCAATCAGCGGGGTACCAGTTTAATATAATGCCCTCCAGACAAAAATTTTATATAGAGCTAAAACGTCAAAATGACTTCAATTTCAAAGCGATGCAGCTATAGATAACTCATAATTAATACTACAAATTTGTTTTTTGGAGTTTTTCTTGCAAAATATTGTGATTTTTGAGATAAAAGAGAGACCCTATGCCTTTAACACCGCCCTCGAGCAGGGGTCGATCTTGGCCAGTAAGACAGCCTGTGCCCTCCAATGGAGGAGGAGCGCGGGGTGGACATCCCCGCGCAACTCGTCGACTGGGGGAGGGGCTTCCCCCACACTACGGCACAAACTGTCCATGGCCTCCACCAGATCTGGCGTGAGGCCACCGTGGGGATCCGGGAACACCTCCTCGGCCCGTAAGGAGGCTGCCAACTCTGACAGAGTGGCACCTGGGCCGAGGAGGGTCCTGGCCAACCACTTCAAAACCCTCTCCCGGATGGACGAGACCTCCCGGGAGGGGGGGGGGACGCCACGCCGGAAGACCGGCGGCAAGTGAGTGAGGGTCACATGCTGCCGGAGCTTCCGGGTAGCTACCCCACACAGCAGGGGGCACTCCGAGTCCCGACTGCTGTGGGGGCTAGGGGGTTGGGAGCCCCCGCATCCCTAGGGTCCACAAAGTCCTCCCTTATCTTTACTGGGCTGGGCCTGCGGGGTGGCGGAGTGGCCCTCCGCCTCCTCCCGCTCTGGGACGAGGAGTCGTTTCCATTAGTTTGCGGCAACATTTTACGATGTAAATTGTGTTCGGGACAATTCGGGGTATACACTTGTACAGATATCATTGCTACATGTGTGCGAATCATTAGGATAAAGAATGAGCCTATACGGGAAATCCGATTATTTAGCTGCGGTGTGAGGATTGTCGGATGGGACGGACAGCGGCCTTTAATTAGGGACAGGAACGGCAATGTCTATATTGGTGAGTATTTTTTTTTTTATAATAACCCCTCTTATTTGTGAATCGGAAAGTCGTAAGGCACCGTGGGAAAGAGACTAATCACGTGACTAAAATAGGCCAATAGAAAAGAATGAAATTTTACTAAGGAATGTGAATTTGTAATTGTCTAAAATAATATAAACAAACAAATGGATGAGGGACTAACTACTTTAAGACCGATTCACAGGATAGAATTAACTTTAATGAAGGGATTCATCAGCCTAATGCAATATTCTACTTGTGTCTTTCAACCAAACCCATGCCAAGTTGCGAGCCGGTATTAAAAGGGGGGTCATCTCATAAGTCGCTTGAATTTTTTATATATATATAATTTCCGGTAAATATAAGTAATAGGTTATAGTCAGATAATTCAGTGATTCATTTTGCCTTGCGTGCCGCATATTTCACGCAATAAATTTGTTCAGGACGTATTTATTTAATTAACATGGGAGAGTCCACATGACGTATTCATCGCTCAGACATCAAATATCCGTCCTAGGAGTGGGTAAAAGTAAGACTTGTAAATAGACGCAGTCGACGAAACGCAATAGTCGATTTTATAAGAAAATAACTTTATTGACACTAAAAATCAAACTCATTAATCAATATATAAAGGAACATGTCAAAAATGTATATGAAATATATATTAACCACGCAAGTATTTTGTTGTTAGTGACCGACTCGTTTATATACAGTTCAAACTTTACCGCATTCTTGAATTTCTTCGATGAATGATATTGAATGAGGTTTAGAGCTTACTGTGACAATTAGGATATAAATTCTCTCAAATATTACATCCGTTAATTTAAATAAGAATAATAGTGATAAGACTTGTAAACAATTCAGGTCAATTGTGAATGTATTTTTTCCCCAGCAGCCACCACACCTGTCCCTGTCCGAACCAAGACTAGCAGAACCAAGGCAGAAGAAACATGGACCACTACACTTGTCGTAACCAAGACTAGCAGAACCAAGGCAGAAGTAACATGGACCACTACACCTGTCGTAACCAAGACTAGCAGAACCAAGGCAGAAGTAACACGGTCCACCACACCTGTCCCTGTCCGAACCAAGACTAGCAGAACCAAGGCAGAAGAAACATGGACCACTACACCTGTCGTAATCAAGACGAGCAGAACCAAGGCAGAAGTAACACGGTCCACCACACCTGTCCCTGTCGTAACCAAGACTAGCAGAACCAAGGCAGAAGAAGCACGGACCACCACACATCATGTCCCTGTCCGAACCAAGACCAGCAGAACCAAACCCAGAAGTGGTGAAGAGATATTTGATGAAGATGAAGCAGGAGGTCAGTGTGTAAAACTGTCCTATTCCCTTCATGTAATTTGTATTTCTATTCTTATTTGTGAGATAATTTCTATTATAGATAGATTAAGAATGAGATACAAAACAAGAAGAAAAAACAGTATTGGAGTTACAGATAAATCAAATCAAAGAAGAGTAAGAAAAGCTAAATTGCTTTTCAGAGCACATAGATTTTTTAAGCCTAAAAATTAAAAAGTATATTACCTACAAAGCCTGAAATGGAGATTAACAGACTTCAAACATATTCTTCAGATTCTGATGATGATTCTGATTCTATTTTTTGATAGATCTACTTGAATGTAAATTACATGGTTGTGTATCATTTTGTATGTTGATAGGCTTCCTTGCTTGGGCAGCTTTGACGACAGTTATTATCATTTTAATAATCAAAATCCAAAAATACGTCACGGTGACCTACTTTTTAGTCAACAGGCTTTGAAGACTCAACATACATCAAGTGACAAAGTTTGATAATTGTAAGTCAAATAGTATCTGAAATATTCAAATATAGACGTCAAATTCCAAAACTAGGTCAGTCGAAAGATATAAATGCCATATGCAGGGGATACTGGAATTGAATTAAGTAAATATATATATAAAGCACAAAAATGAGCAACAACACGAACAACAAAACTGTCAAATTTTCGGGACGACACGTCCTTTCCTCAGGACAAACAAAAATGGGAGTAATGTGTTGTGTCGTTATCATCATCATGTAACAAACCCCAACCCCCTCCATTTTTTCAGCTAATTACAATAGTGCCCACTGGTCTAACTGAGATATGTAGTTGCCAGATGAGTGATTCAGGCTCCTGGGAGCCTCTTGCTGGTTCATGTAGACTGATATTGACAATTTTTACAAGTAATTGTCTTGATATATATACAAATAGAAAACAGCAATGAATTTTTCCTGTTAGTTGCAATCTTTGTATCATGCTGGGCATAGCTATCTTCAGTAGGCATTGGCTAATACTTCGAGTTGTATGACATGGTGAGACAATACTTGACCTAATGCTATGTAACTTAGTGAGGCTGTTTGTTCTGTGTGACTTTGTGAAACAGGATCTCTCCATCACTTGAATGTTTCATTGTTGAGGAGAAGTTTAGGATAAATAAAGAAAAAGTATGATAGTGACTGAGGTTGCATGGTTATTTAAATGGAGCATCCTGTGAGAATTGCATATTTTTTGGATGATTTTGAGTTTAGTCAGGCAATAGCTTTTTGTCATGACCACTAGTTTGATGTTATGGATGCCTACATTAATGGTCAAAATATAAAAAAAAAAATTTAATCATTAAAGTATTCAGTGGTGTCTAAGTTTCAGTCGTAGGTTGCATTTTCAGGTTATTTTCTTTGAAATTTTGACAGTTTTGTAGTGAGTGACCAAAAAAAAAAAAAGAACACGATTTTTTATAAAAAGAGTAAAATTAAAAAAAGAAGTATACAGATCTACATTCAGTATGATAAATTGTAAAGAATAATAGAATCCTTCATTAGCACGAGTATGAGATTGGAAAATTCCACCAAGGGGCAAGATTCGCAGTCTAAGACGAGGCTTTGCCCAGTGCTAGACAGCGAATCTTGTCCCAGAGGTGGAATATCCCTATCTCGCAGGAGTAGATAAGGAAAGATTATTTTTCTCACATTATATCCACAATTTAGAGCATAAATTCAGGAACTTTATGAAAATTGAAATTGACTATAATGCTCATTCGAACTTCAGTGCGAAAACTAACTACATACTGTATGCAGAAAAAGCCTGAATATGGTTTACACTGATGTTAATCCGAGATTCCTCTGACTCTTACCCCCGCTTTTATATTTGACACGTGCGGGGGAGAGTCAGAGCGGACTCCATATTGAAAAGTGGGAATTCAGCGACACCAGCTGGTGTCGCTGCTTTACCTACCTCTTACAACTTTATTTCGCGGATCTATCTTCCAAGACGTGATAATTCAGTTATCGGAAGATAAATCTATGAATAGATCATGATTAATACGATGCTATAGCCGTTTAAACGGCCCTAACACCGACAAATGGAGCATCACTTGAATTAGCTCGCCGCCTCGCCATTTGATTTCTTTGCGCATGACGTCAGCATATATAAACACAAAATTCCATCGTTTAAACAGCGATAGCATCGTATTAATCATGATGTATTTGTAGAATTATCTTCCGATAACTGAATTCTCACGTCTTGGAAGATAGATCCGCGAAATAAAGTTGTAAGAGGTAGGTAAAGCAGCGACACCAGCTGGTGTCGCTGAATTCCCACTTTTCAATATGGAGTCCGCTCTGACTCTCCCCCGCAGAAGTCACAAAATAAAAGCGGGGTTAAGAGTCAGAGGAATCTCGGATTACACTGATGTGTACACTAAAAATCCCATGGATGTCCACCAGAAAGTTATTTCTAATTGAAATTGACTTCCCTGTGTAACGTATTGATCATAGGAATTTTTCGACGTCACAATTGATAAATGACGTCGCAGCAGTGCGAGACCATACAAATCTCACATGGCTGTCTCACACTAGTGATAATGTGAGAATGGTTAATCCATAAAAACCAAGGGCTTATTTCCAATGGGGTCGTTATAGTTAAACATGTAAAGTAGATCCAGCAAGCAATTGAAAACTTTACCGGTCTTTAGTTATTTACTGTATGCGAAAAAACAGATGTGAGGCGTTTCTTGTTGAGGATGTTAATGAGTGCAAAACATTGACCGTGGATGGTCTAATTTCAGTTGCTGGTAAATTATGAACATTCCTTAAGAATCAGAAAAGCTATTACCTTTGAAATGAATTGTCTAAAAGATTTTCCATTAGTCATAAGTTGCCTCCTGGTTTTGAGAATTTAGGCGTCCAGGTACTAATATAGTTGTCCTGGTTTCCTGGTTTTGAGAATTCAGGCGTCCAGGTTACTAATATAGTTGTCCTGTTTTACAAAGTAGATTGTAGATCATAAAATTATTGTCGCCAAAAACGTCACCTGAACAAAAGACTTGCCAGAAGGCGGTCATTCCAATTTTTAGTGGTCCTGGCTACTGGACATCTGTTAGTGTAAATCTCTGTTTAGCTCATGTGTAAAACAATAATAAAAGGGTAATATATTGTGGTTGAATTTAGCTTTTAAACCATTATGAAATTCAGCAATAGACTAGTATAATTTGTTTGCTTAAACAACTAATTATTGATTATAATTGATCAACGGACATCACAAATATAACAAATGAATGTATAATTCTATTTCATCTTTTTCCCCAGATGAACAAAAAGAGATATACAACCACAGGATTTTTGCAACAATTAGTGGATAAAGATCCAGAATTTTTGTATAAAGCGCATATAAATGAAGAAATAGGTACGTAATAAATAATAACAAGAGGTACTGTGAGCAATGCTCACCAAGAATACCCCCCGCTTACCCCAATCTCCCAAAGGGTGTTGGTAATAGGTAAAACTTCAGTATTATGATCCAAAAGGTATCTAGGAACACAGCATCTCCATGCGATGAAAAAAGCCATTAAAGAATTTAAATGGAAACCATATTGCTACTTCGATGTCCATTGCGCGTGACCTTTGACCTTTTGACCCCAAAATTGATAGGGAACATCTTCATCCCATGGGTAGTCCATATGTATGATATGGTGACTGTACGTGGAAAGGATAACGCTTTAGAGCTCGGAAACCATATTGCTACTTCAATGTCCAGTGCGCTTGAACTTTGACCTTTTGACCCCAAAATCGATAGGGAACATCTTCATCCCATGGGTAGTCCATATGTATGATATGGTGACTGTAGGTGGAAAGGATAACGCTTTAGAGCCCGGAAACCATATTGCTACTTCGATGTCCAGTGCGCTTGACCTTTGACCCCAAAATCGATAGGGAACATCTTCATCCCATGGGTAGTCCATATATATGATATGGTGACGGTAGGTGGAAAGGATAATCCTTTAGAGCCCGGAAACCATTGCGTCTACAGACGGAAGGACGGACAGACAGACGGACAACCCGATTCCAGTATACCCACCACAACTTGTTGCGGGGGGGGGGGGGGTATAATAACCTTTATTTAACCAGGATAACACAATTAAGGCCAAAAAAACATATGCTTGTTTCCTGCTTCCGACCGACCCTATTTTTTCCGCCTATTTTTTTTTACGGCCTTTGAAGAAAAAAATCTACTTGGTACTTGTCCTAAGCCTCTAAACAACGATGGGGTTGATTAGTCTTTTTAAAAATACAAATAATGTGGTCCTATTATCTGTAAATTCCCTCAAATAAATCAATTACCAGCATCACTATCATAGAATATTTTTAAAGCACTCTGAAAACATCGGCAACTTTTTTTTCCCCACAATTTCGAATTTCCTCAGTTTTTCTTTTACGATTTATCTATGATGTTTGTTTTTTGATGTTTTCCGCCACACTGAACAATTTTTCAGTTATATGGTGGCACCCAGTTCTTTTATTAGTGGAAGAGAGAACCCAGGTACAATGTACCTGGGAAGAGACCACCGACCTTCCGAAAGTAAACTGGGAAACTTTCTCACTTACCAGCACGAGCGGGATTAGAACCCGCGCCTACAGAGGTGAGAGGCTGTGTGATTTTGAGCGCGATGCTCTAACCACTCGGCCACGGAGGCCCCTTATCTATGATGTATTAAATGTAGATTGGCCTATTGTATATCAATAGGCGAAGTTAACATTGCATTAACCGTAATCATAATCCCAGAAAAACATATACAAAATCGAGTGTATGTCAATACGGACCCCCGACAAGCGAAGGTAGGATCAGGTGTCATGGAGGAGTAAGCACCCTCTGCTGACCGGTCACACCCGCCGTGAGCCCCTAGTCAAAATTAGGTATACGAGTTTACCCGCAGTCAAAGGTAGTATGATAATGACAGTCTAACAAAGGGTATGAAACAAATAAGTCAACATATGACTTAGTGAGAATTTGTAATCGCAATCAAGGTCATTATAGCGACCGTAGAATTTTCGAAATGATGACTTTAAACGAGATTCGTTATAACCCTGCAACATCAACTTTTTTGTTAGTAGTTGACCTCGCTCTAAAACATACGCATAGCATGCTCTTGCGGATCGAATCACCTGGGAGATACACACACCATAAGCGGGTGATAGTGGTATGTTACTACATTGAAACGGAAAGTTGACAACTGCAAAGTTAAAGTCATCACTTTATAAATGAATCTGAGTTTCTAGGTAAGGAAAACCAGTTATTTCATTGAGATCATTTATATTTTCAGTTTACTTTGCGTGAAAATAAATTCTTTAAAGCTGTAAACGTTGTTTGGTGAGTCCAATCACCAGAAATAGGGCTTTTATGTACTGCATTGTGTTATGAAGCATCATGAGTCAAGAAAAATATCAATATTTTTATATATGTGTATTTATATGAAATTAATTAGATTTGATGCAATATTGAAACCTTAATTAACATTCCCAATTATTTTTTTCTACTTCTGTTTGACTGAGCAGGAATTTTTTTTTTTTTTTTTTTGGTCTTGAGTTAATAAACTTTGTAATATTTAAATGTCTCAAATTTGCCACCAATGATAGTATTTCAAAATATATAATTCATTCAGAATAATTGTTTCAATGCTTTAAATTATTTTTTTCATTCAATGACAGGAAATCAAAATAATTTTTTTTTTTTTTTTGTGTTGGTAGTATTTCTTATTAAATCATTAACATTTTAAATATCAATTTTAAGCAAGTATTTCAATAGACTTTAATTGATATAGTACGGAGGTCAAAAGGTTCAATACCAACGGAAAGGCCTTGTAACAAGGAATACTCATGTGAAATACCAAAGCTCTATCACTTACTGTTCAAAAGTTATTAGCAAGTTTAAAGTTTTCAAAAAGTAGGTCAAACTCCAAGGTCAACGTCACAGGGTCAAAAATGTTGGTACCCACAAAAAGGTCTTGTCACAAGGAATACTCATGTAAAATATCAAAGCTCTATCTCTTATTGTTCGAAATAAAGGACACCACAGAGTCGTCCACTTCTGCTTCATACTTAGATATTTTATTGAAAGGCGACATTAACGGCAAACTGACAACTCAACTGTATGACAAACGGGATGATTTCAGCTTGTCCATCGTCAACTTCCCATATTTGTGTAGCAATATTCCATTATCACCTGCATATGGTGTTTATATATCTCAACTGATTCGATATGCAAGAGTTTGTTCTGGATATAGTCAGCTTTTAAATCGAGGTAAGTTACTGACAAACAAGTTGATGATACAGGGATTTCAACAGTCTCGATTAAAGTCAGCATTTCGCAAATTCTATGGTCGTTATAACGATCTAGTTCGTCAATACAACCTCGCATTGGGACAAATGCTGTCTGACGTGTTTCATACCCATTGTTAAGCCGTTCTTGGCACACTGATTTTGACTGCGGATAACTCCGTTTACCTGATCAGGATATAGGGCTCACGGCGGGTGTGACCGGTCAACAGGGGATGCTTACTCCTTCTAGGCACCTGATCCCACCTCTGGTGTGTCCAGGGGTCCTTGTTTGCCCAACTATCTATTTTGTATTGCTTGTAGGAATTATGAGGTTGATCACTGTTCGTTATCTTCACCTTGCATATAGCATGGAGACTTGACCCATTCATATTCAAAAATCATTTTTAATGACCCTAATATACCCAATTTCCACTAAATATGCTTTAACAGTCAATTTAAATAACACATCATCAATGTGTTAAAGATGATATTACTGACAACATAATTTTGATAAATATAACTTTTCCATGAACTTTGAAAATTGAGAAATATATTGTCACGTGGTGGGATTGGCCTTGCCTTGTACATCCCCATTCTTTGTCTAATTAATATTTGTAAAAAAGAAAATTATTGCACCAAAAATCTTAAGAAGAATACCCATTTAAAATTTCAAAATCAGGCTTACGTAAGAGTTTTCCTTCTTATCCTTTTCCTACATCCCTCTTACAGAAACCTGTCTTCATTTTTCTTTTGTCTTTCAAACTAAGTAAGTATAACAAATACATGTATTTTATTTATGAATGACAAAGTGCAGGTGATAATTACGTAAGAAAATTGAGTTTGGATTATTTCAAGTGTTCTTCTGAATTTTAATGTCTTAAATATAGAAATTACTTGTAGATCATGGACACAACTTGGCAAATGACGCCAGAAGAAAACAAATTAAAAAATGAATTCCTTTACCCGAAGTTGAAAACAGTGACAGAGGCCGCCTCTGTTCCACTGTATGGCAGGATTTCAATCGGGGCAGTGATCATAGAACATGTATGTTATGTTGTTACTGTACACATGTTTAATATTTGTTACAATAAAAAAAAATGAGTTAATTACTAGTATCGAAGAATGTTCACTAAAATTATTGATATCACATATAAATCCAAAAAATGGATTACTGTACAAGAGAAACATTATATCGTATGGAATAATAAGTTCAAACTTATAATAAACAATCAATAAAATATGGCTGAACTATTTCGATAAACATAAAAGAATAAGAAGAAGGCAAACAAATTCTTTTTTATCAAAAGTCACAGTATTTTGAAATAACAAAAATTTAAATTCCATTATTTATGGAAAAGAAAAAAATCGGGTAGACTTTAATGCGGTTAAGATAAGGCTAACACTTTTGAAAATTATAAATTCACTATTTTTGCACATGCTATTGTCTAGCAGATTGGTGAGCTGTCAAGAACAAGAACCACTTCAAGGAAAGAGCTACTACAACTAGCTATGGAGGGTCGTTCTGTCCTCTTAATTCTTTGGGGCGAGAAGGCAGAACAAACTGCAATAACTTTAGGTGCCACATATAATATGGCCGTTAAGGCCGTCAATGATTTTCGCGGCCAGCGGGCGTACAATTCAACAACCTCAACAACTTTCCAGGTAAAATAACATACTTGTAGAATCTGTTGTTATACTTTATTTTCTAATTAATCCTTTAAATACAATTCTTTTGTGAATGTCTTGAACAATAATTTATTTTATGTTGTCAATCTTGACAGATGGATACCTTCATTGAAATTCAAGATTTCTGGTTAGTTGCGAAAAAAGTATAGTATTAAGAGGTCTTTCCAGTATTTTCATTGAAAATATTGTAAAATAAAATGCGCAGGAGAAAAATTGAGTATATTTTACTTTTGGAAGATCGTGACAAAACTTTCAATGTGCTTACGTAGGGATTTTGGAGCAAAAAAATTATATTTCTAATTATTTCAGTAATAAAAACCATCATAATATTGTTACTATTATGATTATAATTCGAAAGACTTTGTGTCTATTGAAAATCTAGATACATTACGAGTTTTTAATCTTTTCCGTATATTTACTCCTGGGCACCAGATCCCAACTCTGGAATTTTCAGGGGCTCGTGTTTTGTGCCTTGTTCAGAGATTTGTAATGTTTGCAGACTGTTTTTTTTTTTTAGATCGATCAATGTTCGTTGTCTTTACTTTTGTCATTTCATGTACATTTTGAATTAACCAAGGGAGATGCATTTCTGATACGTCAAATAATAAGGAAAAATGTTAGAATAACGGATAGTGATCGATTTAAAAAAAAAAACTTCAAATAATACAATATGAGAAAGGCATAAAACGCAGATCCCAGAATATTCAGAGGTGGGATTAATTGCCTAGGACGAGTAAGCATCCCCTGTTGATCGGTTACACCCACGATGAGCCATATCTTTTGATCAGGTAGACGAAATATTCCGTAGACAAATATTTCAAATATTTTTTTTACTGTGGGGAAAATCAAAACTTAATAATCAATTTAATAGTGCTATCAGTAAGGAAAATATACCTCTTATTCTATGTCAAGTATCTTGAATAATGTTTCAATTTTTTGTAAAAATATTACTAGTAAAACGATAAAATGAATTTGTTTTTTGATTTCTATGAAGTTAAACAAAATCAAATTTTACAGTTGATTTGCTGTATCTTAAAGACAAAGATTTTTTCATTACTGTTTAATAAAACATTTCAATCGATTTCTTTATCGAACAGAGGGTGGAACATCTAAACATCCCCATAGCTATTGTCCATATTGTTTGCAAGGATTTATAAAGAGACAAACACTGGATAAGCATATCAACTTTTGCATGTCCCTCGGTATGCAGAAAATTGAAATGCCAATACCAGGAGAAAATGATATAGTAAAATTTACTGAAATTGCGAAACAACTTAAAGTATCATACTATCATCAATTATGCAGATTTTGAAACATTTGTGAAACCAATTCAAACTTGTGACCTCGATCCAAATTCTTCACATACTTCCAACCTTTCTGAATTTGAACCGTGCGGATTCGCTTATCATATAGTTAGCACAGACAGAAGATATTCCAAACCGTCATATGTCTATCGAGGTGATGACGTAGTTGAAACCTTCCTTATTCGATTACTTGAGGAAGAAGAAAGAATTATGGATTTGCTGCATAGAATAGAACCAATGCAGACTAGTATCGAAACGGAAAAATATTTTCACAAAGCAACACACTGTCATCTATGTGGATCAAGTTTTGAAAATGAACATGATAAAGTTAGAAATCATGATCATGTCACAGGTGAAATTTACGGTGCCGCACATAAAAACTGTAATTTACAATTTAAACAAGTGCATTTTATACCTGTTGTGCTACACAATTTGAGAGGATTTGATGCACATCTAATCATGCAAAGACTCGGTAAATTCAAGAAAAAATGGGTCAAAGACTCAATTGGCCGGGTTGCAATATTTAGAGTAAATAATTTGGGTAGGGATTTATTTGGTGGTAGTTATCTGTTGCCCCGCTCGACTTACTGCTAATAATGCAGTCACGGACAACGACATGTCTCTTACTGTTACCGTGAATAGTCACATTTCCACGTTTGAAAGATGTACACTCGGTCGTGGCGAAATAGGGCAATGGATGTCTAGAAATTGTGGACGTTGCTGGCTTATTGGCCTCACAAATTCTACAAAACATTTTGCCATCACGAAAATTTCCTCCGCCATTTCAGGACTGGGGTTCTTCCTTTACTTTTGCATTTCTCTTTAGACATTGCTACGCCATCTTTTGATGCAGAACTTTCCCCGTGTGATTCTTGAATTTTTTTGTTACATGTACAAGGTTGAGGCTTCTGTTTTTTACTATTGATAAATCCAAAGTGCTCTAAACCTCGTTTTCCCGCCATCTTGATTGTTTTGACCGAGACTAAAAATATTTATTCAGACTTCCGATCCCGATTCTAAAATTTTACTGGTTGCCCAAATTTTCTTCACTCGCGAAAATGCGACTTAATTATAATCTCTAGTCGCAAAATTTATTTTCTGGTCGCAAATGCGACCGTTTTACTCGCAACTTGGAGCACTGCTGATATATGTAATATTAAGTAATAATAACTAAAATGAACAATAACTTCAGGTGCTTGAATTGTATATGATTATATGATAAAGAAACAGAATTTCTCTATTTATATTGCAAATTTACAACTCATGCCCAGAAAATTTGACATTCATATATAATTGAATTTTTCCTCAGAGGTAGTGCAACTAAATTTAACCACAAAAGATAATCTCATTTACCTTTTTCAAGTTGAACTCTATTTTAGTAACAACTTTTTGCTGTAGCGCCCATATTCGACAAAGGTCAGACTTCAAAAAACGTAGTGCATAACTTCAATATATATACTTACTTTCTGCAAAGTTTCAAGGTTGTACATTAAAAAACTGTAGGAGGAGTTGATTTCACAAAATTTCCCCGCCCGCCCGCCCGCACTTCACCATACTATAGACCGGATTTGCACTTCGTGCAACCCGGCCAAAAACGTGTCGATGTAATCGCAAACACGAATGAACGTTATGTTTCTTTCACAATTTCAAAACTTAGATTCATTGATTCCTTTCAATTTTTGTCAACGTCTTTGGATACTTTGGTGCAGAATTTGAAATCAAGTGGTGAATATCACTTCTACCAATTTAACGAACATTTCAAATCTGATCAACATAGAAAACTCTTATTGCAGAAAGGCGTTTACCCATACTCATTTGTTACAGACGCTTCAAAGTTTTTGGTTACCAAACTACCTCCCAAACATGAGTTCTACAACACAATAAGTAAACAACACATTTCACATGAAAATTATGCACATGCCGAAGTTGTATGGGAAAAGATGAATATTCAAACAATGGGGGAATATCATGATTTATATCTTTTATGTGATGTTTTGCTCCTAGCCGATGTTTTGAACGATTCAGAAGTGTATCTTTGAAACGTTTTCAACTAGATCCAGCACAATACTACACCTTGGCTGGCATGTGTTGGAGTGCTTGTTTAAAGATGACTGGTGTAGAACTAGAATTGCTAACTGATATTGAGCAGTATCAGATGATTGAGAAGGATGTACGTGGTGGTGTGTCAATGATCGCTATGCTGAAGCAAACAATCCCTACATTGGAGAATGTTATGACTCCACTAAACCAAATGTTTACTTAGGCTAATTTGATATGAATAATTTGTATGGGGGAGCTATGGTTGAAGCTCTTCCCACGAATGATTTTCAATGGCTTAGCGATGAGGAAATATCAGATCTTGAAGTGATGAGTGTAGAAAAAGATGCAAAAACAGGATATATATTGGAGGTTACATTGGATTATCCATCACATTTGCATGATTTTCACAATGATATGCCATTAGCACCAGTCTTTATCCATCAAAGTTGAAGATTTGTCACCATACTGTCGCAACCTTTTTCAAAAGCTCAATAAACAGAAAAATACAGGGGAAATTTCAAAGAAACTTGTTCCCACGTTAAGAACGAAGGAGAAATATGTTGTTCACTACAGAAATCTGCAATTCTATCTTCAACACGGACTCGTATTAAGAAAAATATATCGTGTTCTTAGTTTCAAACAGACTCCGTGGTTGAAACCATACATTGAGTACAATACCAAAATGAGGCAACAAGCTCAAAACGATTTCGAAGTTTCTCTTTACAAAGCATACAACAATATAGTATTTGGGTAAGTTCACACAATCAGTGGTCTGAGATGTATATGCGATATATTACTATATTTTATGAAGACATTTTTGTTCTTTCAGAAAAACCATGGAGAACATTCGGAATTTCAATTTAGTGCATACGAAGAAACGTTTACAGAAGCTAGTCAGTAAACCTAGTTTCGAAACGTTTACCATATTTAATCCACATTTAGTTGGGGTGAAAAAAAAAATAAAACTATTACTTAATAAACCCATATATACCGGCATGGCAATATTGGACATTTCTAAGTTATTCATGTACCAATTCCATTATGATTTCATCAAGAAACAATACAAGGAAAAGGCAAAATTATTGATGACTGACACCGATTCTCTGTTTTACAGGTAAATTAATTCATATTGTAATACCTTCATACACTTATAACATAGCGCATCACTACATTTTTTTTTTCATATGTTTGCACCATAACATAGCACATCACTACATTTCTTTTTTCATATGTTTGCACTATAGATTTGAGGTCCAAGATATGTATAATGAGATACATCAGCATATGGATCTGTTCGATACCTCAAACTACCCAAGAGAGCACTTCTTATTTAGTGACAAAAACAAGAAGGTGGTTGGCAAAATGAAAGATGAAACAGCTGGTAAGTTTAACATATTACAAATACAAATGTTAATAACCTATTCCAATGAAAATCTCCAAAATATTCATTATTTTCCCAGAACGTTGAATTCTTTTTTCCAAAATAATGTGGGATTCTTTTATAGGAACTGTCGTGAGGGGATTTGTGGGTCTACGACCAAAAATGTATTCCTTTGTCGTTAACGATGGAAAAGAAGTTAAGAAAGCTAAAGGCGTTTCAAAAACCGTGGTTAGCAAAGAAATCATGTACAAACAATATGTCGACTGCCTTTTTAACGGTGAATATGAAAGACATAATATGCGCTCTATACGAAGTGACAACCATAACTTGTATCTAAAATCCATCCATAAGTTATCTCTCTCATCATTTGACGACAACCGATATTGGCTAGAACCATGTGGAATTGAGGGTTATTCCTATGGTCATTATAAAATAAATGAATAAGTTTTCATGTTTATATTCACATATTTATTGCAAACATTCTTGTTACAATGTATATAATGAATTAAAGGTTTTACAAATAATGATCTCTTTAATTTATTCACAAAGTGAGGTATGGTCTATATATGCTTTTGCGTGGAACTGGTTGGCGTAGAACTCTCATTACCCTATGATTGACATAAACAGAATTTAACGCTGTACTGTTTAAGACGTTCTATAATTATTCGAACCTGTTTCCCACCCTTTTCTATTTCTTGAAGTTTGTTGTCAATATCTTGAAATAAATTACAAACTAATAGAGACATTTCCGCTATTTCCTCTTTCTCACCATATTTTTCATTCCCACAATTCAGCGATTGGCAGAAACAGTACTGTTTAAAGCATAGTTGATTTAAATAGTTCATAATAATTAGAGTTTGCTTCTCACTCTTCTAAATTTCTTGGAGTTTGCTGTCAATATCTTGAAGCAAATGATGTACTAAGCGAAACATTTCCTCAACTTCCTTTTTCTCTTTTCCCTCCATTTTTTCTTTCCCACAATTCACAACCTATCAATTTTAATTTTTGTTAGAATAATTAGTTTCATCAATATACGAATAAGCCATTCTCCCATGTTACAAATAAAAAATTAGCCTCCTAGTTTCAATTTTTAAAAAAATATATGTGAATATACATTTGTTGATATAGAGCATCTTGAGTAAAACGTTATTGCAATAAACCATTCCCCATATTACAAGAATAAATGTTCTTTTAAAATAAGATATCAAATGGCGAGAATTTCGTCCTCGTTGTCACCGTCAGAATCCTCTGCAACCATTTTTTTCTTCTTAAAAAACACCCTCCTTTTTTGGCAGGAGGTAGCACTATCTGCAACGTAAATTTATCCCGTTTAGAGAAGTGAAGCTCATCGATTACCCACATACAATGCAAAGATTATACATCTAACTATTACTCACCAATGGTGGGGATGGTGGACCTGCAAAATTCAGGAGTGTATCCGCTGCTGCCTGTATTTCCTCCCTAATTTCAAACAGACCATGCATGGCCGTCATGGGGAAGCTAGTCTGTGTCCCCTTCTTATTGTCTACCAAAGATAATTGAAACTAAAGTAAGTTATGATGACCTTTTCTTCAGAAATAAAAAGATAGAGGTATAGAATATTTATAAATATTAACATCAAGATTTAAACAAAATTATCTACACATAAACTTACTTTGCAGATGGCAGTAGACTTTCCCCATAAATAGGGACATCTGTACTGAAAACTGTCCAGATTGCTGATCTGAGGAACTGGGGGGCAGCATCCCCGGGTTTGGCAAATTTTAGTTCAAAATTTATTTTGGACGTCATTCTCCAAGTATGCAAATATCAATTGTTCAATGCGGCTGATGTGGAACTTCAAAATTAGTGGTGTATATATATATACATTTTCGCACTCTATAGAAAAACGTGTACAATGAATAGAGATCTTTGTCACATAAGGAAATTACTTTGTCACGAAAGAAATAATTTAATAAGGAAAATCACTCATTTTCCAATAAATCAATCAAAATAGACGCGAGTATGTACATTTTTCCATAGAAAATGGCATACAGTGAATGGTACTCTTTGTTACATGGGGGAATGATAAATACAAATGTAAAAATCAAGTCGATCAAAATAGGTGTATGTACATACCCCCATCATATGATAGCGCGGATCCTATGTAGCACAGTATTTTAGTTTTGCATCTCATGTGTGAACTGCGACATCTATCGCCAATTTATTTTTACATAATAAACAACTCTTTCACTCATTACATGTCTCAACTGAAAATATAAAGATGTTCAGAATTTTGCTAAGTGTGATCTTATTACAACTGAAAACTCAACATTTATTTCTGTCAGTTACAAACTGAACTCTGAACGGGATAACAATCTTTTTCACAATTGTGGTAGCATTGGAACACTACACGTTGTAGTGTGACATCATAGTAACCCCATTTTCAAATATATATATGTGTGACGCTCTCACAACTGATCACTCATAAACAGATGGTCACATACATTGATATCTGTTTGTTTATTCATATTAACGAAAACATCAATTCATAAGATGCTTACAGAGCATTAAGAATTAAACAAAATTGAGTCTACAGATTTTTAACAAACCAACATTCCATCAAATAAGGAACTTTATTCCTCCCATGTATAAAATCTAAATAAATCGATGATTTGCAAATTTTGATGATGATGTATAGGATGAGGAAACTACTTCGACACACAATAAATAAATCCATGATTTGCAAATTTGATGATGTATAGGAGGAGGAAACTACTTTGCCATGCAATACCCATTAAACTTCATTTATGATTAATCTTAATTAATATCAATGTATGCAATAAACAGAAACAAATTAATGTATATGTCAATTATCCTAAAAAAGAAAAAATTAAACCATATTTAAATCGTAAGGGGATAGGAGCTATAAATACTGAAGTGCATTGTGTAGTTTTAATCACTTTGAATTCATTGAGAAAAAAAATGACTGGTAGTTCGAGCGATGCATATGTTGTGTTCTTCTTCGACAGATGTCATGTTATTTTGGCTGAGAGATATCCTCGCCACCTTCTAAAGTGTGCGAAGAACCATCCTGAAAAGGTTAGGAATTTTGTGCAGTGCGACATGAACAGCACACACCTAATTCCAAAGTCGGGGAAAAAAAGATGTTTGCTGTGCCTGCCAAGAAAAGTTAGATATAGTGGGGGAAAGGCAGCTAGAGTGTAAGGGTGGGGATACCTCCCTCCCCGCGTATAAAGAACTAACTATAGTGGGAGAGAACTGGGAGGACGAGGTGGATTCATATCCTCAGCCTAAAATGTGGAGAGGCAACATTCAGCAGGGGGAAAAGTAAATCGGTAAGGCAAAAATCATATTCTTAAATAAAATCAATAAGGGGGAGGGGGTTGAGCTGGAAAATTATGTCGGGATCGGGATTGCTAAATTCTATATATATAGCATTGTGCTACCGGAAGGGTGAAAAGAAAATGATTTCGCAGATTTGGACTTTCACATTTTTCTTGTGCTGTGCATTTAGTGTGTGTGTGTGGGGGGGGGGGGTGTTACAAGTTCTATGAACTTTGCGATGATCGTTCTGTATGTTCGTGGCGGGGGAGGGGTTGTATGGTGGATGCCTTAGTGATGATTCCAATACCCTGAGGTTCACATACTTCGATGTCCAGGGTGTGCTAGACCTAAGGTGTACCCGTGTCAATGTCTTATACATTGACAACACACCAATGGTGTGTGGTGAAAACTTTTTCATTGCTAATAGAGATGTTGTGGTATATTTGAATGATGTCATGTGTGTAAGTATTTATTTGTAACCTCCACAATGTTTCGATTAACAAAGCTCTACTTTCGCTTTCACTTTGTAAATGAATGCGCTTATTGTATGTTATATAAAATATCAGTCCATATCTGATAGTAGCATCCACACACTGTAAATCTGTAAAATAGAATTTAAAATTATTTATTATCACTCTTCAATATTTGCGTCTCAATAAGGAATTTGTCATTTCAACACTCTACCCCATCATCCTCAACCACCACCTCATCCGCCTCTGTGCCATCCATCTCCGCATCTTCAACCTCCGCCACTCTGTCATCCGACTCCCCATCGTCAACCTCTACCTCTCCGTCATCCATCTCCCCATCATCAACATCCGTCTCTACAAACTCTGATGCATGGACCTCTTCCTCTTCGACCACAACCTCTCTGAGCTCTACATGTGCATCTTCTGTGGTAAGTATTTGTTAGTTTTCATAAAAACAAATGAAAACTGCTCCTCCCAATAGCATCATACTTTGCTAGAAAAGTAATCTAACATCACTAATGTATAATGCTCAAGATTCTATGGAGTGTGTTTCAGTAAGATTTTTTTCTTTGCTTTATAGAGTGACTCCAATGATGATGACAACCCGCAAATGAGTGGTACAGTCATGACCATTATCATCAGTAAGTATTGCCATCAATGACTCTTTTACCTTAAAGTTTTGCAAGTTATATATTGCATAGTATAAAATATAATTGTATTTATTTTTCAAACATCCACATTTCTAGTCCACACGGTGAGAAAACATTATTTATAGTGCCATTGCCTGATTGCATCTTCTATGTAGAGGATTATGCATATTATATCCCAACTGCAGAAACTTATGCACACTATAATATTACACTCTTAATGCTAGCTTTCCTAACCGCACAAATTGGTGTACTGTAATATGCACGCTTTTCCCACTGTAGTAACTTATGCATAATTGCATATTATATTATAGACTGGTAATGCATGCTTTCCCTACTGTAGAATCTTGTGCATACTATATCTGCACTCACCTTCTATTGTAGAAGAATAAATATATAGTATATATGTAATAATGTTTTATATCTGAATGCTATGTTTTTACACCATCTCATTATTCATATTCAACTTTTATTTCAGTTGCATCATTAACATCATCCACCCTCACTATTATTTATGTGTTTTCAAAATTCTGTTGTTATATCTGTAAAAGAAAAAGATTTATTAGTAGAATAGGGAGAAATGGGATAATTTTGAAATTTCTACACAGAGAAATAGATTGTTTGATACAGAAGATGGTGAAATTGATACAACCAATCAGTTCTACTCCACTTTCTTTTAAATGTATGCTCCAACAATTTCACTATCTTCCGAATCAAACATTTTGTTGGTAATTCTACCTCACTATTTTTAAAATGTGTTTTCCCTCTTTATGTATATATATATATATATATATATTTTTTTTTAGGTATTTCTGGACTCGTTATGTATACTTATAAACAGGCAAATATTATATTTAGGAATGCACATGAAATTTATATTGGCTTGAAAAAAAATTCCAAAAAATTTCAAAATTGTTGCAAATTTTCACAAAAATTATGTAGTAAAAATGTTCGAAATAATCCCCATCCAGCAAACCGCAGAAGAATACAACCACAAAGAAATAGAAGACCTCCCAACAGATATGGATTTGATTAGATTAAGTGTAAAGTATTTTTTGTCTGTTTCAAGCTGGGCTGAAAAGATGCTTATTTTTTAATAGTGCTACATATCACACAATAGTTGCTTTGTAGAATTAAGATAGCTCACTACACTAAAGCTTATACTCTTTATGACTATACGTTACAAGATGGCGATTTAAATGTTTTGTGAAATTATTTGTATCGATCGATTTGTTGTCCATCATCATAGCTCAGTGGTTAAAGTATTGGGCTTGTGAACCACAGATCTCAAGTTCAAATCCCCAAGAGTCTTTTGTTCATGTGCTGAAATAATTTTTGAAAATCATGTTTTATCCAAATTTGCATATTTTCTCCCATTTTGGCATATATACTTATTATATAACATCATATCTTTTATGATTAAATTAATTCGTACTGACTTGAGAAACTATTTCGAGGTGTAGTGAGCCACCTTAACATGTGTTTAATGTAAAACTTACATGCTGCCAATTTTGATGCATCAGATGTGCATTTTGACAAATAATGTCTCTTCAGTGATGTTCAAGTCTAAAATAGTGGAAATGTACTAAAAACTTGTAGTCTTTATATTATTAAGTAATTCAATATTTTTCGTGAGAGAAAGTGAGTATACATTTTTATATTTACAGCTGGTTTCTCTGTGAAGCTCCCACTTACAACTATTTACAACATGTCTATTTACTCTTTATAACCTCACTTATTTACTTACTTTTGTGGGTTAACATCATCATTTTTTTTTTTTGTTGTTGCTAGAAATATATAAAACTTTTGATTAAGCTTTCATTCCAATTAATAATCATTTTATGTAAATATTTAATTTCTCCTGATTTGTATGGATTTATAGTTTTGATTAAGCATTCATTCCAATTAATAATCATTTCATGTAAATATTTAATTTCTCCTGATTTGTATAAATTTATAGTTTTGTCCAAGCTGCTTCATGCTATCATTGTGTGTAAATATTTTGGTTTGCATTTTTTATTCCTATTATTATTTTTCATGAGAGAAGGTGGGCATACATTTTTATATTTACAGCTGGTTTCTCTGTGAAGCTACCACTTATAAAACTTTTGATTAAGATTTCATTCCAATTAATAATCATTTCATGTAAATATTTAATTTCTCCTGATTTGTGTAAATTTATAGTTTTGTCCAAGGTGTTTCATGCTATCATTGTGTGCAAATATTTTGTTTTGCATTTTTTATGCCCCATTGTGCGGCTTTTGCTTTAAACTTAGATTATTTTCTTATCTAATCACTACTTAATCAGCAATTATTTACCTTTTAATTATTTTCATCCTAATCAAGGCTTATTGATTTTAATTAATAATTTTCCACTATGATAATTTCCATTCTAATTAACAATTTCCGTTCTAATATATAATCCTTCACATTTTAATATCCCGTGAATTTATTGATTTGTGCCTAATGATTGCTACTTCCTATGTTAGCAATCACTAATCATACTATAATATATTGATTTATATTATGTTACATATTTTTTATTTCTTTAATAAACAAATTAAGAAACATCTGTTTTACCTTATTCTTCAATGATGTTGTATAGAAGAAATATTACACATTTTAGCATCATTTGCAAAGGAAATGTGTGATGACCACTGTTCAACGTTTCAAAGATTTGTTGAAACTGAATAAATGAGCCATCTTATTTGTCACTTGCTTAGAGTTATCTCTCTTTACCCGATAGTCATCTTTACATTTTTATTGACATATGTCTATTTACATAACTGGTACAGTTAGTGTTGTGGAGGTCGTTGAACCTTCCGAATTATTCTAAATAATGTTATACTAATTATACCAATTATGTAACTAAGCATATATCATCTTTATAGTGGAGATTGTTGAACCATCCAATTTATTTTACATAATTGAGGTAATTGGCATATATGCTTATTTACAAACTTGGTATAATTTATATAGGTTGTTAACCATCCAAATTATTTACATAATTGACATATACACATATTCAATGTAGGTGGAGTTTAATCTGAACGTTTCAATTTGTTTGATACATGCTTATAATTGGTATGTAATTAGTGTGGTGGAGGTTGCTGAACCGTCCATGTTAATTTAAATAATTGGTATAACTTGTAAAATGAAAGTGGGTGGAATTTATATCTACACCTTCCAATTTATTTACACATAATAAATGTGAGCGGGGTTTAATTTAACCGCTATATGTAATTGACATCTGCTTATTTACATAATTGGCATAATTAGTGTAGAGGAGGTTGTTGAACTCTGCAAGTTATTTTAAATAATTGGTATAACTTATATAGTAAATGTGGGTGGAGTTTAAATCCGAGCCTTCCAATTTATTTACATAATTGGTATGGCTATATAGTGGAGGTTGTTGAGCCTTCCAAGTTATTTACATAATTGGTATAACTTATATAGTAAAGTAGGAGGAGTTTAATCTGTTTTAGTACCGCCAGTCTATTACTACTGCCAAGCCGTCATTGATGCAAGGGGAGGCCATACCCGGTATTGACACTTCATCGACTAAGTGTAATGATGGACTATCCCCAAAAACTCTGCAATTATTTCTCTGGTTTGCTGTTCACTTTTTGTAATGAAATGCCTTTTGGTGTTGCTATCAGATTTCAAACATTCCGTATTGATAAAAGTCCATGCCGTTCATGAATTTTCATTCATAACCTGAGTAAACACGTTTTTTAGTCAAATTTATGTCTTTTAATATGTTAGTGGTAAATTACACACATATAACCAAGTGATCGTTATCACATTTTGAGTAGTAACCGGAACATTAAATGTCTATATTGTGGTATCTTCAATAATATACTACAATATTCGGGAAAAAGTGCAGGAAAATCATAAGTTATTTACAACACACTTTAGTTTTGTCTTCAAAATACAAATAAATTATTTTCCCCCGTCTCTGAATAGACTGGCACATCCGAGTTTAGAGAAAGGGAAATATATATATGAGTGTATGTGTGTGGATGTATAACTTACAGTTTAAGTTTCGAATGAAAAAAAAAATGTAGAATCAAATTTTTCTAGCCATTTTCATTTTGAGGATACAATATATTAAAAACATATATGAAAAACTTAAAGAGGTGGAAATAATTTGATTCATATTACTGATAACCTAGAAAACTACAACTGTTCATTGAATGAAATATCAGCTTTCCCTTTTGAAAACCACCTGCAGTAAATCAAACGTTTAGGAAGAAATGCCAAAAAATCCCATTTCACAATTGACAAAAAGGCTGGCATAATTGACTGCTTTTGGAAGTGGAAAAATAAAGAGACTGTCAGAATCTAGGTTTAGCGGTATTTCATGCAAGAAGAAAGACAGTTGTTTTCAAGAGGTACTGTGAGCAATGCTCACTAAGAATACCCACGCTTACCCCAATCTTCCAAATGGTGTTGTTAATAGGTATAAATTACCTCTTTCCTGAGTGTAGAAAAATGGTATGCCTTTGTAGAAGAAAATGGAAGATACAATCCGAACACAAATCTATGGTATAAGCCTATAATTATGACCTTGAGATCAAAGGTCAAGGTCATAAAGAGGTCATGAATGTACACGACACATAATCTCATGGTGATACATCCATGTCTTATGGTTTGACTCATGTCAAAACCCTATAATCAATTTTGACCTTGAGGTCAAATTTCAATGTCATATAGAGGTCATGTAGGTACCCGACACATCGTCTCATGGTGATACACATGTGTCAAATATGGTTAACTATGTCAAAGGACAAAGAAGTTATGGTCCGGATACGAATCCATTGTAAAAAAAAAAAAAAAACCAACTTTAATTTCGACCTTGACGTCAAGGGTTAAGGTCATATAGAGGTCGTGAAGGTACTCGATACATGGTCTCATGGTGATCCACCTGTGTGCCAAATATGGTATGCCTAAGTTAAAGAACAAAGAAGTTACGGTACGGATGACAGACGGACAGACAGAGTGATTCGTATATACCCCCAGAACTTCGTTGAAATCCTCTACAGTTACAACGGGGGTTTGGTACGGCAGTATCCTTGGAGGGTAAAGGTAAATCTCAAAGAAATCATTGACAGACACATACCGACACAAGATTGCAGATGGTGTCAGAGTTTTGAAATGGAAATCCAAGACATATATTATAACATACACATTTTTCTCATATAACTTATATATCTGCATTATGGTATGAAATGTCAGATATGTAGGATAATACTATTCGGTATGTAGTGTAAATTATTGAAGTATATAGTGCCAAGTATGTAGGTATGTAGTGTTATATATGATGGATTACATGTGCAGATATGTATATTTATGCCACACACAGGTAACCACATACAGGTACCTATATACAGGTGCCTCCATACAGGTACGCACACACATTTACCAACAAAGTACCTATACACAGGTAGCCACATACAGACACCCAAAGACAGGTAGCAGCATAAAAGTACCTTTAAAAGTGGCCTGGATTATGTGTCTACGTTGTACCAAGTGTGGGTACCAGAGTCCTCGCCAAAAGTTGTACATGGAAGTAGAGTCTACTAGGCCGGGTAGAAAAGCCGCCCAACTTAATGTAGCAATGTCCCTGGGGCAAATGGGCACCAGCCTTACCACCGAGGGAATGCGGGGAATGTTCCTGACAGCCAACGTCCTTCCTGCTTCAGCCAGCAGCATGCAGGAGACTGCTAATAAAGTAAGCAAAAAAGTAGCCCAGGTCAACAAAATGAGTATGAAGAAGATTAGAAGTGAATTACAAGGGAAAAAAATGTGATATGCGGACTTCCTGCTACTACACCGATTCGTGTCGAAGAGGATGCCAGATACAACAACTCCATATTTAGTGGGGTGGGGAGAACGCCGTTCCAGGCGGCGACTCAAGTGACATACACAATGTGTGAAAATGTTACGAAAAGGAAAAAAATGTTTCTGTATTTTGTGGAAATAAACTCTGCAAACAGGGTGAAGTTTTGAGGAGAAGGGGAATCCAAGTAACTTGTCCGAACCATGATAATTGCACAGCAAACTTACCAGCCGACTCACTTACAGGTACCCACATATAGGTACCTTAATACTAGTAACTACATACATGTACACAAATTATAGTATCTACATACATATACCCACATACAGTTACCGACACACAGTTACCCACATACATGCACCAACATACAGGAACCCAAATACAGATACACAAATATTAGTATCTACATACATGTCCCTACATACAGGTACCCACATGCAGGTACTCGCATGCATGTACTAACATACAGGTACCCATATACTAGTTCCTACATATATTTATCCATATACAGGTACCCACATTCAGGTATCCAAAACCGAGTACCCAGTTACATCTACTCAGATTGAGGTACCGAAACAGAAGTAACCAAGCAGTAGTACCAACATACCAATACCCACATACAGGTACCAAAATTATTGTACCCACACATGTACCCACATACAGGTGCCGACTTACATGTGCCCAGATACAGTTACCCACATCCAATAAACATACCCACATACAGGTACCAATATACTGGTACCCAAGCAGTAGTACTTACATACATGTACCCATATACAAGTAGCAATATTGAGGTACCCACATTTTAGTACCCACATACAGGTACCTTAATGCTAGTACCTACATACATGTATGGTTGGCAGTGAAATTGGTAAGTTGATTTCAATAGAATATATTTTACATCAGAACTATCAAGGCCCGCAGAGAAACACCCGACGCAAAGGCCATTCAGGTGGTGAGGAGTGGAGACGATCCTAAGGGGTTCAAGATCAAGTGGATCGACGAGTTGAAAGGTATGCCATGAACCACCATTATTTTCTACAGGAAAATAGTAAGAAACATGAATTCTATTCAATTTCTAATATCCCATTCACAATTTTTCCAGGAAGAGGTGCGTTTGCTGTAAGGAAATTCAGAAAAGGGGACTTTCTCCTTGAGTACAAGGGAAAGCTGTGCCATAGTGACCCTGGCTACGGCACATATATGTTTGAGTTCCAATTGAATGAGAAAGATTATTGGTATGTTTTGAATTCTACCTTATGCACATGCTGAAAATTTGTTGAATGTTTTGAAAAACAATAAACGATCATATACAGTTTATTTATACTGTAAGAAGCTTTCCATATGTTACTCTGTTTTCAAATTTGTTGCTATATAACCCCAACAATGTTTTAGGCTGGATGCAACCGAGGGAGACGGTAGTCTTGGCAGTCTGGTCAATGACGGTGTGGCAGATGCCAACGCCGTGGCAAGGTCTGTGATGGTGGATGGGCAGCCAAGGCTGCTCCTCTTTGCAAACCAAGACATTGCTGTAGAGGATGAAATCCTCTACAGTTACAACAGGGGTTTGGTACGGCAGTATCCTTGGAGGGGATCAAGGTTTGTACATTTATAATAAATACTGCTTTTACATTTAATATTTTGTACATGTATCTAACGGTCTTTTCAGTTAACTAATATAAATACACCTTTGTGATTTTTATAATGATTTCATAGTTTATTACTCATATTAATACAAATAGTACCATCAGTAGTACAATAGCACAGGTACAATGCATTACATTGCAGAAAAGATATAGATACAAATTACAATAGTTTTATGAAATTTTCAATAGCATTTGTTTCAATGCATAATTACTATACTTTATAACTTTACACCACAAAACTGTACACTTCTTGACATGATTTGATATGCTATATTCAGTTTCTTCAAGATTACTTAAGTCTACAAAACATTTTATATTTGTATATCTTCAAAGCAATGAAGGAAATAAAGTTATTAAGCAGGCGTGTGTTTTGATTACATTCAAAATAAAAACCAATAACAATACTTTCCCATTGAATATTGACTTTGCACGCCAAAGACACCATATTCCAAACCAATGAAACATTTTTACACTCATATATAAGACACAGAGAACATTTGTCAGAAGATTCTTTTTTCCATTTAAACAGGTATTTTTTACAGGAAAGCAAATTATGTATCAGTTTATAATTAAATTCAGCAATATTTCTATCTAACGTTAACTTGATTTTTTGTTGATAAATGTGTTTCCACATTTCTTTACTGACATTATATTCTTTGTGATATAAATTATGGTGCTTAGGTGATATTATGTGGGTACCTGTATAGGGGTACATTTAGGTTGGTACCTGTATAGGGGTACCTGTATATGGGTAGATATAAATAGGTACCTGTATAGGGATATATTTATGTTGGTAACTGTATATGGGTAGATATATATAGGTACCTGTATAGGGGTACATTTATGTTGGTAACTGTTTAAGGGTACATTTATGTGGGTATCTGTATAGGGGTACATTTATGTAGGTACATGTATAGGGGTACATTTATGTAGGTAAATGTATATTGATACATTCTGAAGGATTTTCTTCTTGTATGAAGATGCCTGTATGTAGGTACGTGTATGTGAGTGCTTGTGCGGGTAAATATTAAGGGGTACCTTAATGTGGGTAAATATTTAGGGGTACCTTAATGTTGGTACATATATATTGGTACCTGTATGCGGATACCTGTGTGTGGTTTCCTTGATCTAGGTACCTCTATGTAGATACCTTGGTGTAGGTAACCCTAACCCTGTGAAGCCAAAACTTTAACTGCTGAGCTACTGTAACTTGTATAACATTTTCAGTGTAGGATTTCAAGTTTTTAAAAAAGCGTATTTGTTTTAGAAAATGGACGTGTACGACTTCGTGAGCTCAGACGAAGACATGACAGAAGGTTGGCTTCGACTAGAGGTAAATATTCTTCATTATATTGATTAACAGTATAGTATGTATTTGTACGATGTCATATAACATTGAATACTGTGTATGACGGGATGAAATAGAGAATGTGTCTGTTAAAGGTTTCTGATGAGGAGGAGGTAAGAGTGGAAGAGGATAAGGAGGGGGAAAAGGCTGTGGCCCCAACCCAGCTTCAGGAGGCCACTCCAACAACAACATTTAGGGTCAAACCCATCGGGATGAAAGGCAAACCGACCCCAGGAGAGGTATACTTTAGCTTAATGGAGGTACTAGAAGTGGTACATAATTTTTATTATATTGAATGCTGTTTAATAGCATCGCATGTGTGTGCACTATATCATATAACACTGAAGACTGCAATTGACAGTATCAGATAGAGATTGTGTCTGTAAAAGAAGGAGGGACATGGGAAGCAGGGGGCGGCGAAGGAGGAGGTGACGCCCAGGGCCCATGGAAGGAGGGCCTTTTCCCCAGCGGAGGCCTCCACCATCCAGAGACTCTGTTGCGAGTTGATTTGTAAGAAATACCATTTGAATAGCTTATGAAAAGTTGAAAGCAACAGAAAATAACTAGAATTGTCGAAATATTTGCAAGTTGTAAGAGTCTCGATTGTTGTAGATTCAGACCATGCCATCTGTGAGGCGGACGTGGTCCTATGTCTGAGCAGGGACCCTGAGGGCCGGAAAGTGATGACTCGCCTGAGAAGAGACAAGCCAGAGGAGTGGCGGAAAAAGTTGGCAGATCGGGTCAGGACGGCCAGAAAGAATGTAGTCTCTTAATAAAAAAAAAACAACCAAAAACTACCCAATAACGTTTTTTGAGTTATTTATATAAGTATCACCAGTATACCGCAAATCTGGATATTTTTGCGTTGATTTCTGTTTGCGAATTTGACTGAATAGCCTATATATTTATTTCTGTGTTTCTTATTTTCGCGAATTTATGTAAAAAAAAACCATATAAAAACTTGTGAAACATTATTGTTGAGCAAAATATGTTTGCGAATCCAACTGACTCGCAAAAACGCTAAAAATTGGTCGACAGCAAAAATAACCAGATTTACGGTATGGTGTTTATATATCTCAACTGATTCGATATACAAGAGGTTGATCTCCATATGATAAGATTTTAAGTCGACGTAGGCTACAAATAAACAAGTTGATGTTGCAGGGTTTCTACAGTCTCTAAGTCAGGGTTTGGCGCAAGTTCTACGGTCGTTATAACGATCTAGTTTTCAATTACAAACTTGTATTTGGCAAATCCTGTCTGATGAGTTTCACACCGATTGGTAGACCGTTCTTGGTACACTGGTTTTGAATGCGGATTATTCCGTTCACCTGATCAAGAATTAGGGCTCAGAGCGGTGGATATGGAATACGCAGTCCTCCTAGATACATGATTACACCTCTGGCCTATCTCTCCGATTTCTATTTTCTATAGAAATTCAAAAAAGAAATGAATAGACCAATACTATATATTTATATAATATCAAGTCAAGTTTTACAGTTTTGGAAACGTCTTTGTTACGTCAAAAATACCTGTTCCCATAGTTGTTGGTCGATGGACATTATAAAAAGTATCCCTACTCTAAATGCTAACCCAGGGGTTACACCATTTTGGCAATAAGTCATTTTATACAATTTTGACAAAATGACGTTCATTTGGTTGCAGTTATTAAGGTAGCAACACGCAGGAAAGCTTACATACATACTTGCATACAAACTTGCACACATTCATACAGAAATGTATTACAATGCTACATTTCCTTAGATATCATGCACAGCCAAAGGGTGAAGTCAATGGTTATGGCAATTAAAACCTGCCGGGAAGGAATTGATCCCAAGGGATTGGAAGGTGAATGGATAAACCATGTGAAAGGTGTGCATTGAATAACAAATTTTTTAACAAGACAATAGCCAGAGATATAAATAAAGTTATGAGTTCTGACAGTCCAATCATTATTCTTCTAGGCAGAGGTGTGTTCGCTGTGGGTCCCTTTCAGGCAGGAGACTTCCTCCTAGAATATAGGGGGAAGTTGACTGAAAGGGATCCAGGAGATAGGATATTCGTATTCGAATTTGACCTCAATGGCAAAACATACTGGTACGTCTCAATTACCAACTGATACTTACACTTATGATTTTGAACTATAAGAAGAAGTCCATATGTTTCTTTCTTTATGACGGTCTTCCTTTATAAGCATATCAATGTTTCAGGTTAGATGCGACTGCCGAAGACGGTAGCCTTGACCGCCTCATCAATGATGAGAAGAAGTGTGCCAACGCCAAAACAAAAGCTGTGTTGGTGGATGGGCGGCCACGGCTATTGTTGTTTGCTATAAGTGACATCCCTGCAGGGAGGGAGGTCACTTATTGTTACAATAAGGGGACTCCATGTTCCTATCCCTGGAGGGTTAAGGTAAGTACCAAGGAAATTATTGCAGTATACGCAGCTGACCTGTTTTTATATTCATATGAAGCAGAATTTATTCAAAAACTTCTACGTGAGAAGAAAAAATCTCTCGCTGTGACCTTCAATTCGACTTTTAGATATATCGATGACGTTTTGTCTATTGACAATGATAGCTTTCATTCATATGTCGATTTGATATGTCCCTGTGAGCTCGGGATAAAGGACACCACGGAGTCGTCCACTTCTGCTTCATACTTGGATATTTTATTGAAAGTAGACATTGACGGCAAACTAACAACTCAACTGTATGACAAACAGGATGATTTCAGCTTCTCCATCGTCAACTTCCCACATTTATGTAGCAATATTCCATTATCACCTGCATATGGTGTTTATATATCTCAACTGATTCGATATGCAAGAGCTTGTTCTGTGTATGGTCAGTTTTTAAATCGAGGTAAGCTACTGACGGGCAAGTTGATGGTGCAGGGATTTCGACAGTCTCGGTTGGGGTCGGCGTTTCGCGGATTCTATGGTCGTTGTGGCGGTCTAGTTCGTCGGTGCGGCCTCGCATTGGGTCGGGTGCTGTCTGACGTGTTTCGTGCCGGTTGTTGGGCCGTTCTTGGCGCACTGGTTTTGACTACGGATAACTCCGTTTACCTGATCAGGATATGGGGCTCACGGCGGGTGTGACTGGTCAACAGGGGATGCTTACTCCTCCTAGGCACCTGATCCCACCTCTGGTGTGTCCAGGGGTCCGTGTTTGCCCAACTATCTATTTTGTATTGCTTGTAGGAGTTATGAGATTGATCACTGTTCGTCATCTTCACCTTACACACCAACATCTCCATTAAGAACGGCAAAGAGACACTTTTGGAAATCGAAATAAAGAAACCAAGAAATGCATTAAGACTTGTTTGTTGTATTCATGAAAAGTATCACATCTTAACGTGCCTTACAGATACCCACAAACGGGTACTTAAATACAGGTATCTACATACAGGTTCCCATGTAAAGGTACCCATATTAAGGTATCCATTTATTTAAAAGTTCTTACATACAGGTGCCTAAATACTGGTACCCACTAACAGGTACCAAGAAAACGTACCTAAAGACAGGTAGACACGTACAGATATCCAAAGATAGGTATCCACAAGTACCCACTTAAAGGTACCTTCATACAGGTACTAAGATACTGGTGCACCATATATAATGTTAGGTATGTATTAATGGATGTGTAGATATGTATATAGATATCCATATGTATCAATATATATCAGTATTCAATCATGCTTTTATATTTCAAAGATGTCGGACACACCAGTTTCGAAGACGTTGAGGGGCCTGCAGGGAGGTGGGACGACAGAGCTCTGGCCAGTTTCACCAGAACTGTTTAGGGAAGAGGTAAATATCAAGGATATGGTGTTCTCCTTAAATGATATCTGACATACTTTGATGAATATTCATATATGCCCCTACATGCAAGCACATATAAAGGTACCTACAATTTGGTACCCACATCAAGATACCCACATACAGCTACTTTCATAGAGGTTCCTAAAACAGGCATACACATACATGTACCCAAATACTAGTACCTGCATACATGTACCCACATACAGATACCTATCTTCAGTAACCACTGAAATTATTTCATATGTTGCAAGATGATGAAAGAGCAGATCAGGGTGGGAAGGAGGATGAGATAGAGGAGGAGGAGCGGGAGAAGGAGGTCCGGGAGGAGAAGAGTAGGGGGGGGGGGGAAGAGAGGGAAGGGGAGATGGAGATGGAGAGGGAGGAGGAGAATGAAGAAACAATGGTAAATATCAATGATACAATGGTCTCTTTAAATCCCCTCCGAGATACTTTAAAGAATATTCATATAGGGACCTACTTGCAAGGACATCTAAAGGTACTTACATACAGGTACCCACATACAGCTACGTTCATACAGGTGTCTACACACATGTACCCACATACGGATACCTGTTTGCAATAACCCTTAAAATAATTTCAGAATGCACGTCTAAACGAGGAGGAAGAGGCAGTTGTGAGTGAGGCGGTAGAGCGGATCCGTTCAAACCTAACGGTTAATCCTCAGTTCGAGGTAAGATTATTTCAACAATTTAGCTGTTGAGGAGGCCAACTGTGTTATCTATCTATCTGTCCATCTATTTATTTATCTCTAATATTTAGTTTCCAGTATTGGAGGGATGGGAACTGAATCCTGAAAATCTAAACCTCTACAGGATGAAGCCCAAGGCGTACCAAATCACCAAACGACACCTACCAGATCATATCCAAAGGGTCAAGGTAAGGAAGATAACATTTTATCCTTCACATGCTCAATTATTTAATTTGAATTTCTCATAGAAGTTTTGAGATTGACCTCTGTTTACAAACTTATTACTTTCAGAGAAGTGGAGTCCCCATTGAGAAACAATTTAGCGGCCTGAGGCCGCTAACGATCAAATTAAGAAGGTGTGATGAAGAGGTAAATATCTATTACAAAGACAAAAGTCATAAATTCATTTGAAATAAAGATATTAAATAGATATCAACTGACAGAAGATGTATCTAGAGGATAATAACTTTAATGATCATGGATTGATTTATTGAATATTGTTTGAAGTCCTTCTCGAGATTATTTCACTCATATGGAGACGTCGCCACTCCCGGTGAAGGGCTTAAAAATTGCGGCCTATGCTCGGCGCTTATGGCCTCTGAGTAAGGAGGGATCTTTATCGTGCCACACCTGCTGTGACACTGGACCTCGCTGTTTGCGGTCTCATCCGAAGGACCGCCCCATTTAGATGCTTCTTACGACAATGATTAATTAATAATTTAGCTAACAGTATAAAACTTCACCGAAACCTACTGGTGTTCAATAAGTTTACTAGAGATTTCGGTGTAGTAATGGGGGTCACATGGGAAAACAAATTAATTAATTACCAAATCTCCACGCGCACGTCTCAAATGTTCCTCCGACATCTTCAAAATCAACAAGTCACACTTTCCTGCATTAGTTCCAATTTCCTGGTCAATATGTCACTTGTTGATCCTTGTAAAAACCTGAGCTTTGAGCTGATGAGTTGCCATAATCTTTCGAGAATCAGTAGTTTTGTTCTGATTTTGTACAAAATAATTATGCCACTCATTATTGGAGACATTTGTAACAAGTGAATGTTTTCCAATTCGATTTTTAAACCCCCCCCCCCCCGAAAAATTGCACCCCTGACTTGATCAAGAAATTTGTTGTTTCCATAACATTTTCTTACGCTTTAGTAGAAATTCATTTGTATTTTAAACAGCATCCATACTCAGCATAACACTTTAAAGGGACTGATTCACGGTTTTCCCTAAAATCTTGTTTTTCACTTTTAATGATCAAAATCTACTGTCAAATGTGTTTTAGTCAATCTAAGTGTATTATATCTATTGTATTTCAAACAATTAATATTTTACTGGTTTGTTTGTTTACATAAAAAGACCTGAGTCTTAATTGTTTACATAACACAAAGTTGAGGTTAAAATATATCTTTTGTTCTCTCTTCAGTCTGATTAAAATCAGACCCCATACTCATTATCATATCGTTGGGGTCTGACAGGGATCGTATAAAGGTCATCTTCTGGTGACCTCACATATTCGCATATTCATTAAACATGACAACCAATGAGATTCAACATAGCAAAAACCTTTTCGGCTGTTCATGTAAAATGGCGACGATTGATACGGCAATAGCATCTGCGCTTCAACAATTCAATTTAACGTGTTTAAAGGAAGAACAAAAACAGATTCTTCAAGCCATTCTGTCAGGAGAGGATTGTGTTGCTGTACTACCAACAGGATATGGAAAATCCCTACCATATCAACTTTATATTCCGGTTTTAAAATGTATAGTATGCGACAACACTGCATCGAAGAAGCCAGTTGTTTTGGTTTGCTGTCCACTTGTGGCACTCATGGAAGACCAAGTACGGCGTTTACGAGAGATACCATCTGTAAATGCCGAGTTAATAGGTTTGAAACTATTTCCTCTATAATAAGTTTTTTTAAACATATTATTCAAATTATGAAAAACTTGAATAAAAAGATTCAAAGTACATTGTAGTATATATTGATATTGGAATCATGTGATTATATGTTGACGGTGCTACAGTTTGAGCGAACGCAGCTACACGTACACATATTCAATATTGTGTAATGTTCATGCTTTGATCAGGTTCAATTACAGTATATATTTGCCAAATATTATGACCCAATGAGGCATCTAATTATTGCATAAACAACATCTAACACCATTATTATCAGAAAATTTCATTCCATCATTTGCAAACTTTTAAGTTTGAATAATAAGTAATATTGAACATGTTGAAATGTAAGTAATTGAAAATATTTGACTTTTTAAAAAGCAAAATCAATTACAAATACATCCAATCAGTTTATGAAAAATGTATTACATTTTTAAATTACCCCATCCCTGTAGTGTACACAAATATTTTATTGATCAGAATTAATTTTTTTTGTACAGTCATGTATTTTACTAGTTATTACCATATTTTAGGTGGAGAAGCAGATGAAGTGATAAGAAATGGTGAGGCAGATATAATTTTTGGCTCTCCAGAAATGATTATTGGAAGTAAACACTGGCGGGAAGAGTTAGAGAAATTCAACGTAAAGCTTATTGTGGTTGATGAGTTCCATACAGTTGCCACTTGGTATGTAATAAAAGTTTTAGCATATCAATGTTTGTCATACCATTTTTAACACGTTTGACAGGCTACACTGTATTTTGCTGTCCTCAAGTTTGAATTGACCTGTAGCACCAGATTTAAACATTCTGGACCAAGATTATGAAACAAAATATGAAAAGATCATACATGTAGTATAACTGAAGCAAATAAATGCTACGGAAGCTACAAATACTTGAACCAAAACCTTGATATACGAAAAAATCATGATATCAAATTTGAGAGATTAAAAGGACATATTTCACATAATTTTCAAGGTGGGGGTTAAAGATAAAAAAAATTTAATTATTAGCTAAAATACTGAATTTTCATTTTGAAATTTTTTTCGATAAATTAATTTAAACTTTTTTAACAATCTGTGTTGTTTGGGAAAATATATTAACCAAGATAATAAATTACAACATTGGAACTAGTTCCAAGTCTCATAAATTTTGAACTGAAATACGCGTACCTAGGAGTATAAGAATAGAAGATATAATGGATGAAACAGAAACTGTAAAATCGTGCTGATTTAGAACTTTTTGATTAATCAATTCTTCTGCCACAAAATATAGTCCCTGTCAAACCTTTTCAAAAATTTGAAATTATTGGATAGGGTTCAGTGATTTGCACCAATGGGATCAGTATTGAACAAGTAAATACTTAGTTGTAACATCCTACACAGTTGTTCTCAAAAGCTCAGGAGCTTACTACTTTAATAAGTCTTTGTACATGTAAATCATACATGTATACTATGAGTTTACGAAGAAGAGCCGTTTGATTTTTTTTTTTTAAATGTAACATGCTTATGTTATTATATCATTGAAAAGTTAAAATAAAGGTAGCTGAAAGCTCGGGTGAGCTTTTCTGATCACTTGTTGTCCATTGTCTGTCAGTCTGTAAACTTTCTACATTTTCGACTTCTCCACAAGGTGACTCAGATGAGCAATGTGGCCCTCGGGCCCCTTGTTGAAATTCCATATCTCATGAATGTGCAATGGTTTAACTAATCAATTCCTTATTTGAAGATTTCATACACTTGTAGCAGTGCTAAGGACATTTCTTTATTGTTATTTATTAGGGGTGCAGTCGGACAAGAGGAGGAAAAGGCTTTTAGAAAATGGTTCAGATGTATAGGAGAACTGAGATCTTTATTTCCATCAGCAGTTATGCTAGCTTTGAGTGCAACATGTACCAAAAAAATGTTAAACAAAGTTACAGATGCTTTATTGATGACAGGATGTAAACATTTCATCACAAGGAATCCAAATAAAGAAAATATTAAGTATATTGTAAGGAAAATAGAAAATGATATTCAGTCATCAATGTTTTGGTTGATTGAATCCATAGAAAAATACAAGGACAGATTTCCACGCAAATCTACAATTATGTGGTGGAGGAGGTTCCTATATGTAAACCCTTTGTAGATATGTTTCATTCAGAAACCACAAGTGAAAAAAAGTCACAGATCTTATCTCAGCTGACAAAACCTAGCAACTTAAAATTAGTGATATGCACAAGTGCACTGGGAATGGGCATAGATATTGTTGACTGTTACAGTGTTGTCTTGTATGGTCCACCTTCAAATGCAGTATAATTTTTACAGGAAGGTGGACGTGTAGGAAGAAAAGGAGAAAAATCAGTCTGTGTGTTGTTGTACCATTCCCACCAACTGCAACACACAGATGATGATATTAGGTCTTTACTGAGAGAAACCACATGTAGACGACTGTCTATAATGAGCTGTTTTGTAAAGGCTAAAGAATTAGAAGAGATTAAAAGTAAGCACTTTAAAAAACATAATTGTTGTGATCTGTGTGAAACAATGTGTGACTGCAAACAATGTACTAGGCTACCATTAGAAAAAATACTTGATGTAACTGATTTAGGACAAATTTCAACAGATGTGGTAGGCAGTGATTCTGATACTGTATCTTATGACTATCAGTTTAGACTCAGTTACAGATGAACTTTTGGAACTCACTTTAGATACATTGTAATTGTATTTTACGTATCTGTTATTAAACTATGCAACATGTATCTCAAAATGTATCTCAAAACTTTGTTGTTCAAGAAGTCCAGAGACATATACCTCTATCAAACGTCATGACTCAAAATTAACATATGCCTGTCAGTCTGTGACTGGTTAAAAGTCTGGTGGACTGACATACATTTGTTTTAGTCAGTCCGATGGAAAATATACTTTATATGAAATTTCTTCGATCTGTAGATATCAGACAAATCTGATTCGTAAATATAAATCCCACAAGTGTTACAATATTGACTGAGGCATATTGAATTAAATTTCATTGTAATAACATTAACAAAATTATTTATGGAAACCTCTGTTGGACTGGTAAATTTTCCTGCGGACTGGTTGAAATTATACCCCCATCAGTCCGGCTGGACTGGTGACATAAAAAGTTATCTTCAAGCCCTGATCGTTTTTGTTGCCTGCTACATCGCATGACAAAAGCAGAGATAATATATGTGTACGATCAGGCAAAAGTAAAATAGATGCGTGTTTCCGGTTTCCTGACCCTACCTACCTATTTGCTGCTGACCCTAAACTTTTCATTGATGATATACATGTATGTAAAGCAAAACTTCTGAATTTGGATTTTTTTTCTTTTTGTGTACAAGTTTCTGTGATTTTCATTTTACTACTATTGAGCTTCAAAATGTGTGAAAAGTATTTGTAATGTATATAGATCTGTACTGAAAGTGTATGAAAAAAGTTAAGATTTCAAATAAAATGTTTTAATGAAATAGAATGTTTACCTACCTACCCTACCTAATTTTTGAGGGCTTTAAATAGGAAACGCACATATATTTTATTTTGGCCTCACCACTTTTAATCTGACAGCATCTTGCCAACAATATATCATAAGATGGGGAAAACAATACATAGATATGCACATGCGAATCAAAATTCCTACACATAATAAGGGCAAAAGTAAGTAACAATCACTCAAATGTACAATCATGAGAAAATTCAAACTCGTTCATTTCTCAATCGCCTGAATGGAAGCACTGGCTTGTGCCTGTGAATCATGGTTGTAAAGTTAGAATAACAACTGTCAAAAGGGTTTCTTTCAGACACTATTTCCCTACATCCTAGAGTTCTCCCAATAGTTTTATCAAATGCATTCATTCTAATTAGTTCAGATGCAACCTTTTTCACATCCCCAACATATGAGGGCTTCTTGTGAAAGCCCTTTCTTTTATGAACATCACAAATAGCATCAACATGTTTTGTTGCATCAATTAGATGTGGAAACTCTCTTGAATGTGAAACAATGCTTTCCTTTGTTTGATACCCTGAGCAAGTGTTTTTCGTGTCACGATTAACAAGCTCTACATACTCGTCTATAGCCATGTTATTCATTTTTCCACCACTGATATTAATAAATCTGTTCCATATAAGGCGCTCAGATTGGTTGTTTGGAAGGGTTCCAGATACCAATGCAGTCAAATGGACACTTCCTATCAGGTACTTCAGTTTATTTGTTTTATTGTAAATTGGTGCTTCATACTTGGCAGACCGTACTGATCTCATACCATCTCCCATATCAACAGCAGAATCCAGATTCCGATGTAACGCAACTAGTTTAAATACTAGCATAACATAGTTAAACACCTCATCACTATCTGTAGATGTCTTTTCACCAGATTGTTTCTTCACATTATGTGAATGAACTTTAAGCTCATGAGTTTGTAAGCTTTTAGAGTAGATATATGTTTTATCACAGAAATGACATTTGAATCGCCCATTGGAGTAATTGGAAGTCCAATAATTTTCTTCATGATCAGGATCATTCATTATGTCTCGCAGCTCTTGACATAAATCATCAGCACTTTCAAAGAACCATTTCTTCACAATATTTTCACTTAAAGTGTTTAACCATTCTACCTTCTCAGTCTCGTTCAACTTGTCCCAGTCAGGAGGAAAGGGGATTTCATCTTCTAAGGAGTCCAAATTCAATTCCCTCAAAAACAATGCACAACAAATTCCATCAAAAATGGTATAATACAGCATTTTGTATGCCCGATAGGAGTTCTTGACATCCCCTTTGATGTTACGACAGTTGAGCAAATTCCTAAAAAAGTATGCAGTGCCTCTATCTTTTCCTGAACTGGTGCTAAATGTCAATTTACAGATAGCCTGTAATATAAAAAAAAAGCCAACTTACTTCCGGTAATTGTTCAAAACATCACCCTTAAACCAAACCCTTACACCCTAGGATCATGAAATTTACAATTTTAGTAAAGGACTACCTACTCCTTCAGCTTAGTATCAACAGCATAAAACAGATATCATTTAAATATGATTTGCACATACGGTACACTATATTTATCAAGTTTGACCCCACCCTGGAGTCAAAACCTCTAACCCAGGAATCCTGAAAGTTACAATTTCGGTAGAAGCCTTCCAGCTCTATCACTATGCATTATAATAGTATTTATCTAGAAGAAGTTAAAAATTTCAATTGTTAACGCACAACGGAAGATGCAACACGACAACCAATTGCAATAAAACTCAGATAAATACGTTAAATGATTCCAAGTTAGAGCTACAGTTTTCCACCATTAAAAGAGAAAATTTACTCGTGTGTAAAAAATTGGAAATGCCCAAAATCAACCCCAACCTTCCTTAAATGATTAAACACACTATATTCAAATTTGAAGAAGTTATATAAAGGGTTTTTAAAATTATTGCACAGAAACAAAAGGAGCCCGCCTGACAACGAGAACCATTAAATAACCATTTTTTATTTTCTGAAAACTTTGTTGAAAATGGGATTCAGTCACTCAGTTTTAGTCGATAATATATATCCTGTCAAAAACCAACCTCCAAAAAATTCATAAGTCGATGGAAATCTTCTATCTTAGAAATGAATCCTTCCAATCGTTTTAATGGAGTGTTTTCATTTTCCATTGCTTGCTGGGCACACTGTATTCGCTCATCTGTCAAACGATCACCTGGTAAGAAATTAATAAACTAGCATTAAGCTTCTTATATGGTGTACTGCTGTCATGGCTAAAGAATAATGTAACAAGAGGCCCATGGGCCACATTGCTCAACTGGTTAAATCTGAACTATGTTAGAAAGTTGCTATGCAATACTAATTTTGACACCCACTCACCCACCCCTTGAAGCTCCCACCTTTTCATAATTTAAGAGGAAGTAAGACTGTTAATTGTGTTTCTTCTGGAGGATAATCTGGTTTTGTTTTATGATATAATAAGCAAAAAACTAAGTCTACAAGTACTTTTGTAAAAATATAAACATGTATTGGAAGGGCATAGCCCTAATGAGGAATGTAATAAATACGTGGGATAAAAACCCATATAAATATTAGAAATAAAAATATAAGACCGTACATATAATATAATTGTCAAGTTTCATCTTTTACAGGGGGGGGGGGGGGGGGGGGGGGGGGGCTGAATATTGGATCATGTAATAGATGTGTACAAAGTTGACGTATAATCTTTTGAGAGATGAGACCATTGACCCATCTTTTATAATACACCAAATTTGGTTAAAACCCATCACAAGATGTTGAATCCATCTGTCTGGAGATTACATACACCTTTTGAGAATAAATTACATTACTAGTACTAGTAGTTGCTCACCTCCAAAGAATACTTCTTCCTTAATGTCTCCATCTGTAACTGTGACATACTTGTCTTGTAGTTCTTTTAAGAGTTGGATTACATCCTGGGTTTTCTGCTCATTGCAATCAAACAATCCAAGGCAATACTAAAATAGACAAAAAGATTACTCAAATATAAGCCAAAAGACGAAAGATTTATATGTCTTACAAGTAATAAGTAAGCATCACAAAATATGAGCTAAACAGCATGTTGTGCCAGAAATATATGAACAATAAGAACCAGAAGTAGTTTTCAGTACATGGACAAACTGCAAAAAAGTTGTAAGAACAGAATCAAATATTTAAACTAATTAAAAGACTATTCATAATTGTATGTTTGGGTAAATCTTTTTTAGAAAAAATTAGTAAAAGTATATTTTTCAGACACTATCTTCTAAGATGATGTAAATGAGAAACAAGGAATAATATGTGAGCTGTTGCTTCATACCATTTTAATAAAGTTCATATCCTTGTAGACATTGAAAATAACATATCAATTCATCAAACATACCAGAAAAAGAAATATTCTTACCTGTTTCGTCTTGATTCCTGCAGAATGACTATACTGGTGTTCCAGATGTTGTGGGTAAATGTTCTTGAAGTGGTTTGTTAACTGATCAATGTTATTCACCAATGCACTAGCAACAAGGAAAGTCAGCTCATTTCTTAGTACATTCTGCTCTTGCAATGAAGGGATGAATATGTTGGCGTCCAAATCAGTTACAGAATTAATGTTCGTCACTTCATCTGGTAAGGGAGGTGAAATTCTATCTACAACTCCCACAACAGTAAATAAATGCAAGGAGATCGTTTTCTGCTGTGAGGTTCTGTAACTTGGGAGAATGTTCTTATCCCAGTTATCTCCTGCTAGTTGATATTTTTCCTTTCCCATGTTCAACCAATCCTGTTTCATTTGAATCAGCACTTCATCAAGATTTACTTGCCAGGTTCCAAGCTTTTTGTGAAGGGTATCAGACAACACAGTTACGCCCATTTTAGCTAATCTGTCAATGTCCTGAAAAATAAATGTATTTAAAGTTTATGTAAAATGAATATGCACAAGACTACTTTTCCAAAACAGAACACCAAACAGTCTTCAACAAAGAACTTTAACCCTGTCCTTTATCACAATTAAATGCATGGGATGTTTTATTATACAGTAGAAAATATGGGGTAGACCTGTTGCCTGAGACTATGAAAATGTCAGTTGGTCCATGAAAAAATTTGAAATTCAAATTAGAGTCTAAAGGAAAATAATTGAGTCTGTAATTCTGGTCGGGCTATGATTTTCGAAAACTATAATTTAACATACAGCATGTAACTGCCATTTTGTTGATAATGCATGTCACTGAAAAAGTGGAATTATGGTGATGAATTATTTAGAAGAATAGAAAGAACAATTACAGTAACAGTTAGGTGAAGACTACTGTAAAGACAAGTATCACTATTACAGAAATCATTTAATATACAGAAATCACTATTGAGAAATCAATATACAGAAATCACTATTGAGAAATCAATATACAGAAATCACTATTGAGAAATCAGTATACAGAGAATCACTATTGAGAGATCAGTATACATTATGCAGATACCACTATACAGAGAATCACTATAGAGAAATCAGTATAGAAAATCACTATAGAGAAATCAGTATACAGAGAATCACTATTATAGAGAAATCAGTATATAGGTCTATGGTTAAATGGTTGACTCGGCCATATTATGCAAGTACATTCTCATTAAATCTTTTACTTTACTTCACATTACACTTTAAACTTACTCGTTGAGTGCAGCCTCCATGAAGTAAGATTAATCCTGTTAAATATTGAAGTGCTGTCATTTCTCTGGACCTTGCATGTAGTGCACAAGCAATGGCGTTCAGCATCTGTATGCGACATCTGTCAGACATAGATGATGGTTTGTCTGAAACAATGCTTTTTACTATTTGAAGTAAATTTGGGGCAAGAGTTTGTAATTCTCCTTCCAATTCATCCCATGAAAAATTCAATATACCATGATATGTTCGATCCTGGAGTACGCTTCCACTGTTGCGCTTGCATATCTTTTCACATTCATCGCCAATTATTTCACAAGTCTGGTTTACTAGATATGATGGATTTGATTTCTTTAAAACATCAAGCATAGTTTTTTCTGCATCTTTTTCTTTAAGTAAAGCTTTACAAATGGTTTTGTGGCTTGGATTGGCAATAAACTTTTGTTTTTTTCCACTCTTGTAGTGAATGGTGATCTAAAATTGAAATTTTTTTTTTATAAAATGTCAAAAGTCATTAAAACAAATCTTATTCTTGGAATCTTTAAGCATTTAGCAGAACTATTTATTGTCAAAATATTTACATGATTTCAAACAAAAATTATATCTAAAGAATTAATATGTATAACCTCAGTGCATGTCCTAATTTTCTGTAGATTTATTCTTTGATCACTTATCCATATAATGAATCTATATAATTTACATTGAATCAGTTTGACAGATAGGGTTTGGATACATAACATTTTTTCTTGAATGAGAAGCTGCAATGATCAACATGTCAACAAGCTGATATAAAATATATAAAATGATGAATATTCTGACAATTCTTTTAATCCAGAATTTACTAGTACTAAGAATGAGTATCTAATGAAAGAAAGACATGTAACTTGAATAATCTTTGTTTTTCTTACACAGTGATGCATAAACATGAAATGCACTCAATAAGGTCTGATTTTAATCATTACTGTTGCGAGAGTCATCTTGGTGGGAGATATGAAATTATAACTTACCTTTGTGTCTTGTTAGTCACAAATGGCTAAATCAGCAGCAGTTGATGGAAAAATAAGCAATTCCATGCAAAATAAAACTGACTGAAAAAAAAATAGATTGTCAATCTACATAGAAAGTAGTGAAAACAGTTTTTTCCATTTTCCTGTGGTTTTCATTTGTTCAAAAAAACTTTCTTATGTAGATTGACATTTTATTAGTAAAAACATGAACAGAATAGAACACATTATTTCCAAAAAAAATAAATAAATAAATTTCAACTGAGTTTGAAATTTATTTTTGAATTGCACCTATTACATTTGTATTTTGATGTTGCTATAGCAGTTGACAAAAAAATCTTAGAATTTATTCTGTGTTTTGACTTGAATATCATGTTAAAAAATAACCACTTAAGGTGGCTCACTACACCTAGAAATAGTTTCTCATATGTACAAATTGATTGTAATCATAAAAGATATGATGATATATTATAAAGTGTATATGTCAAAAAGGCAGAAAATATGCAAATTTGGATAAAAACATGATTTTCAAAAATTTATTTCAACACATCAAAATTGGTACCGTATAAGTTTTACATATGAACTCTGGCAGATTTGAACTCGAGATCGGCAGTTCACCAGCCCAATGCTTTAACCACTGAGCTACGATGACAGACTAACAAATCGATCAATACAAATACTTTCACAAAACATTTCAATCGCCATTTTGTGACGTAGTATCATAAGGAGTATATTAAGCTTTAGTGTAGTGAGTTACCTTAACCGCACTTATACATGTATGTTATTGTACATGTTGTTTTTATTCTTAAATTACTGGTACATGTACATGTATATGCCCTACTTTAACAGAACAATATACATTTGTACATGCTGCCCGTATGTCAGTTGGTCAGTCTTGATTTTTTAAGTGTTACTCTTATGAAACAACTCATCACAATGTAAGTCTGTCTGTCCCGTCAAACATATTGTTCCTCAGATTTTACATGATCAATTTGATATTGTGAGATTCAACTGGTTGTTTAATTTGGTGCTGACAGCTGTGTTTTTTCTTCTGAATAAACATACAAATAAATATATTATATATAAACAGAAAACAAAAAAAATACTGTTATAAATAAATCTACATTAAAGATATTCAACTTCAGAGTTCTTGAAACAGATGACATGTACATATATGAACAGCACTATGGCAGCTGAAGTTTCTTAACATTTGAAGATTTCTGCAATACACATTTTTCTTGATTAGTCATACCATAACTAATACATCATATTTTCATGAACTCTGTAATGTTGAATTACAAAATGTATTCAATCAAACATCTCAATACATGTGTACACTTTCCATTTAATATTTCATTTAATACTTGAAATAATTTCCATTCCAATATATTTTTCAGGATATGAACTGCATGTATATATAAGTACTGTACATATATATCACTCAGTTGAAATTTTACATGAGATGGGACTCCATTGTTTATCTTATGTATGCATTGGCTCCTGAATATTAAATAGATTTCAAAACATATCATTTATTCCTATTGTTACAAAAGAAAATTCTGAAGATGAGAGTATAATACCACCCCCCCCCACCCCCCCTAAGAAAGCTATTTAAATGTGTGAATTAATCTAAAATTAGTTTATATTTTTGTACACATATACATTTTGTACATATTTCATTAATAAAATTGAATATGTACATTGTACACAATACCAACATACATTGTACATGCATGTACTTCACTGCTTGATATATATGTATTACAGATGGCAGAACTGAACATTCCCAAAAATTCATATTAACCTGCAATATTTCTAACATGTATTCAAACACTATCAAATCAGCAATATGACATGGAAAGTGTACACAAAAACATTAGTACAGAATCTCAAATAATTATAAATCAAACATAAACTTGAAAGAATACTTCTTGAAATTCAAACTTACTTCAACTTCTCCTTCCAGTGAACTATCTGTCTTATCTTGAACATTCTCAACAGTTGAAAATGGCAGAGATCTTCTTACACTCAATGGCTTACATACTGGCTCATTCTTTTCCGTTTTGGGCAAAATTGTTGGTATTGGTGGAATGTTCACAACTGTAACTTTCTTAAATGATGACGGAAATGGTCTTTTCACAGTTTTTTCTGGTGATATTCGCAATCTTTTTTCAATTTTTGATTTTGTAGGGGATGGTGTTGCCAACTGGTATTTTGTCCTAACCGATGATCTGGATCTAGATATTTCTATCTGTAACTGTTCCACTTCCTTTTCTATCTTAATTATCCTTTCAACAGTTCTATAGCAATTTTTACAAACACCATTGCTGGAGCTAACACTGTCGTGTTGAAATTCACTAAGTACGTGCTGTATAGATTTGACTTTATCGTCTGTTAATTTCAGCTTTTTGTTAAACAGATTTCTTTCAATCGTTTCCCCTGTTGAAGTTATCTCTGATTGAACAAATGCGAATCCACAAAGCACACATATATTTGCTTTATAGTATATGCGCCGAGGTGTTAGAATACCTGCAGCCATAATGTTAAGCTTGGGAACATATACTCAAACATCGATCTTCAATCACAATATCTAATAAATAAATCAAAACATATATATACCAGTAATCAAAAATCGAGCGTCAATCACACTGGCCGCGGCCATTGCCATTCTGTTAACGTCGGCTCTTATGTGCGAGGTTATGATGAACGACGAAGCGTTCCGAAAAAGACAAACAAACCGAGTTACCGTTCCTGGACTTCCAGTGTCGGGGAAGTGACGATTTGATTGGATAATGAAGATGTCACCAGAAGATGACCTTTATACGATCCCTGTCAGACCCCAACGATATGATAATGAGTATGGGGTCTGATTTTAATCAGACTGGTTCTCTCTTCAGAAGGTTAAAAGTTTCGCTGTAAACATTAAATGAGTTATATTTTTAATGCTTAACATCAAAAATGAAAAACATTTTTTTTTTCAAAACATTCTGAACCAGTCTCTAAATATTGTGAAGTCTGTGTTAATACCCGGAAGTTATCATATTCACACTAAATGTTAGAATACAAAGAGATAACTCACGTTTTCGGACAGACGTACACCTGATGAAAACAGTTATTGCCCTTAGATTTAACCTTCTGAAATATTTTGTTAAATTAACAAGATTTTTGACATTAACTAACACTTGTTCCTATCATGCAGATATCTATGATCATTAATTTTGCAAAATCTAATTGCACCACAAGAGGACGGAAATACTTAAAAAATTAAAATTACAGGTTGGGGATCTGAAAAAAGGAAGGACGATACGCAGAGTTCTCAACGTAGAATCAAATGGGAGAACTGCCCAGATCACGTTATGGGGGAGGTGGCAGAGAGCCCCCCCCCCCCCCCCCCCAATTAGGAGCAACTATTCATGTTGTGGCGGTATGTCCTAATGATGATATTAATGGGCAGAGGGCATACCGCTCCTCGCCATCAACAGATATAGTGGTAAGTTATTCAATATCTGAAATTGAAGAGTTTGTCAAATGTGTAAGGTATCATTTTAAACAAATTTAGTAATTTGTAAATTTAAATTCCATTACAGACCGTGTCTGATGAAGAAGAGCAAACTCCATTTAATTCTACAGTCGAGTCCGTCTCTTTCGAGAGGTAAGATGCCCACAAGCCTTGTGCCAGACAAGAGGTCCACAGGCCTTATTGGTATCACTACTTACATGGGGCATCAAATCTAGAATAAAATTCCTGTTCTGAATATCTAAGCTAAATTCTAATGTTAAGCGACAGTATAAAACAAGATGTGTTCTTAAAACTGTACTGCCTTCAGTGCATACACTCATGAAAAGCTTTAAATAAAGGTGTATTATAACATTAAAAGATATGACTAATTTGGACTCATCCTTAAGTTATATCCCTGGGTTTTGATTGAAAGTCACCATTTTTTGTACATCTTTTTCTGATATTCCTAAGTGTGCATTTAGATTTTATACAGTATATAGCACTAAAGATGTTATTTAAGAGTTTTGCACATAAACACTATATAACAAGTTGCCCTATGTTGGAGTCAGAACCCCGACCACGAGGATCATGAAATTTACAATTTTGGCAAAGGCCTACCAGCTCTCCATCACCATCTAGTTTTTCTTAAATGTGCGGTTCTTGAGATGTTTGGAAATTGGTCATTTTGGGGCAGTTTTTGCCCCACTCCTAAGGCTACAAAGGGTTAGGAATTGGAATTCTGAAATTTACAATATATGTCCCCCTTGTTCCAAAGATGCTTCATACTAAATGTGAAAAGAATTGGAATGATAGTGATCAAAAAGTCCTGTTCACACATTCAATAACTGACCATTTTGATGCACTAGATGTGCATTTCGACAAATAATGTCTATTCAGTGATGCTCAAACGAAATGTTTGAAATCCGAAATAACAATAAATTTGCTAGAACTATTTTAGGGGGAAACGAGATATTAGGTCTTCATTAACTCTGATGATATCGACTATTAAAATTCGAAATTAATAAAACAACCCTTTTGTTTTTCGTAAATGTCATGTGTTATAAATCATAAAACCAAGTTTATCATTACTAAACATGGGTGATATGCAATTTTCTTATCAGGTTGTCAAAGTCAGAGAAAGAAGATACTTTCAAAGAAGACTTCTGAAAACGTTGTAGAGGAAAAGGAAAATAGGAGAGGTACACAAGAAAATCTGTATATGCAGTTTAACTGCTGATGTTGGAGACCTTGCCTGTTGTAGTAATGCAGTTGTATTTGCAAAATGCTTCATACCCAGTTTGGACTTGTATATGAACCCGTCTTTATAGTACATGTACCTACCTGCTCCACACTGGAGAAAATATTAAGACTTCAGATGACTCCTGATTTCATTGGCCTTTACCGATATGGGTGGGGTCATGATGACGTCACTGCCCTTAAACTGACCCCAGACTATATATACCCCTTTCTACTTACATGTAAATTACATTAATTTTATAATATAGTTCAGGTCACAGGTAATTGCTTTTTTATCAACTAATTTGGGTACCCTATATTTAGAGTTCTATACCTTTTCTCTTTATATAGTAAATTCGACCCCATTAGCGATGTAATTCCCAGTGGTTCAGGCTACAATCAATATGATTGGAAAACAAGTTATCCTGTTGCATTTTGTTGATTTTCTCACAATACCTTAGATATCAAATGTTTTGGGCTGAATGGATATTCTACAGAATGGATTATCATCAATGGAGAATGGGAATGATGAATTGGGGATTAGATTGGTTTGACATGGTATATGGAATGGTACCCGATTACAAGCACGGTTTGCTGCTTGGGAGTGACCAACAAAATTATTTCCCTGTTGTTTTCACAATGAAAGGTGAAGATAACGAACAGTGATCGATCTCATCAAATTCTAGCAAACCAAACCTTGTTGGAAAGAAACATCAAAAGTACTGACAGAATTTTAGAAAAAAAAGAAAGAAACCAACAGATCAAATTCATCGCTTACCAAGAAAAGTTAAAACAATCTGCATAATTTTAAAGGTTCTGAACTACAGATGTGGCTACTATACTATTCGATTCCATCTCTGATGAACATTCTATCTCGGGAATATTTGCAACATTTAGGTCTCCTTGTAGAAGGCAGCTATCTTCTATCACACAAGATAATAGGCCAGGACTTGCAAAAAGCAGACTTCAGAAGATGACCCCAATTGATTTTGAGGTAATTTGTTTAAAGGGCAAGGTCCAAACTGGACATTGGAATATAATGTCTGCTCAATATCTTGAGAACATCAAACCTGATACACTGGTACATCTTCAGGAGAAGATGATCCTTATTGATATTGGGGTCACATGGTCAAAGATGAAGAGTCAAACTGGACATAGAAATATACTGTCCGTTCAATATCTTGAGAACCCTTTTCTTGACAGACATCAAACTTAGTACTCAATAGAATTATGGCGTCCCATATAAAAATAAAGTGAAATGCATACATAAAAACAGTGTTTTATATGGATAATTTTCAAGGCGTCCCATATAAAAATAAAGTGAAATGCATACATAAAAACAGTCTGTTTTATATGGATAATTTTCAAAGTAAAATATCCGAGAAAGAATCAACGTTCATACCAATACGTAGTAGGCTTCCATACATTTTCACCGACGTAGGTGTCTACTATCACGTGACAAATTTAGACCAAAGTATATTAACTGCATTAATTGCAACGATGTCGGCTATATGCAGGGCGATTTTTTTTCTATTGAAAAACAAAAGTTACTTTACCCTAACGGAAAAGTCATGGTAGCAACTTCTCCAGTAAAAGGAAGCAACTTTAAAATATATCTAATTAAGCCTATTTTTTAATTCTCGGGAGTATGCACGGCATCAACAGATGCGGGAAGGGGCTTCCTTTTAAGTCCGAAGTTGCTCCCCAAACTTTTCCGATACATCAATGCATTATGCCGATGGTTTTGATTGGAGGGGTTCTCTCGCGTCTGTGCCGGCGCCAACTAGCACAACAAGCACCAAGTATGTCCAATTCCAGACAACAGAAATGACAGGCGGTTCGTTCGTATGTAAATCAACAAAGAGACGAGCTACAGATCAGACATCTCTCCATGAAAGGGAAGAAGCCAGAATTGGATCCAAGACTGAAAGACGCTGTAGGGAGTAATACCCGGGTAAGGAAGAACACAAGCTCAATTAGACGATCTACATTAATTACAACGCATTATTTATATTACATTTGATTTTCATGTAGCTTAAGAAAAATGCAGGATCCCGTCTCTAGGTATCTTACGACTTTCCCGAGGATGAGGAACGGGACCTTGATGTGGAAGCTTTTCAAAGTTTGTGGTTAGAATTCCATAATTTAATGGATAATCTCCGCTTGCTACCTGGAACACCAAAATACAAAGATAGTGCATCATTTGCACAAAAGGCACTATAGCTTTTTCTCAAAATAATTGAATAGGAATAAATGTTTATACAACATAATTAACATACCAGGTAGCCGGTTTACCTTGCCCAAGATAATTGCAACAATTAGCTCTCGGTCGGGGTGGAGTACCTCGATTGTGAGGAATATGCAATTAATAATTTAATATATGAGTATATCACAATTAATAATTTAATATTGGAGTATATCACAATTAATAATTTAATATTGGAGTATATTAAATGAGTATAACTCATTTTAAATGAGGAAAATAAATACTTGCGTTGATCTATAAATAAATACTAGCGTTGATCTATAAATAAATACTTGCGTTGATCTATAAATAAGTATGGATATATAAATGACCGATTAAAATTTTGTCGTTAGTTGACAGTTAAAAGCTAACTGGAGAACGGTTGAAGAAGTATGGGAAACAAACGAGCTTTTGTTTATAACTATTTTCAAAATACCTGCTTGGTGCATTATGCCCGACGAGGACGTAAATAGGCTAGTGGATATCATTGCCGAGGCGGACAATGATTTAAATAGTGCCCTATTTTATGTGTCCTTGGACTGCTCAGCAATGTGCAACGGGTGTATATTTTGTACACCAGAAGATTATGAGAATATGCAAGACTACAAAAACTGTGACAGTGGAACACAGTGAGAAGTAGACAACAATCTGTAATAGGAACAACCAAGCAAACATGAATCGATAACGTAAGAACAATCATCATTTCACATCAATTGCTTCTAATAAATTTGTTCATTGAAAAATTCCTTATTGGGTCCAAAGTAAAATATTATCAAAGTCAATATTGACATTTCCTGTAATTAGAACCTGTCGGGAGCAAAACAATTATTGTCTTTAACTATCCCGTGATTCAAATTATAATTACCTTAGCGATCTCACCTATCAGTACTTATACTCTGTGGGTGCAATTTATAATTCCATGTGGCAGAAAACCAAGTTAATGACGAAATAGTAGTGGTCAAATATTTTCCATTTGATTAATTATCACCGCCCTCTCCAGTATATAATGGCCATGGAGTTTTTCATTCATCAGTTGACAGTTAGCATCTAACTGGACAACGGTTCTAGTTGTGTGACAACTTTGGCAATCGACAAGTTCTGTTGAATCTTTTAATTCTGATTTAATTTTGATTTTATCTCGCAGTTTTGATATTGATAGGAAAATGTTCGTCGTTTTTACCTTAGCCATTTTCGTGTTATTTGGTCCAATGACATGCCTATCCAGGCTGAGGAGTGGAATTACGTCAGGCAGGTCAGACGATGTGTGACCAGAACACAAGGCAAAGACCAACATATACAAAGTGAAGGCTGTGGGTAGGACTTAATTGTTCACTTAAAATCCCTTAAATAGTATAGTTGTATCGCGGGGAATGTGTCAAAGTAGTTTGTTGTTATTCACTACCGTTATTAATCTGTCAACGTGAAACATTTTCTTGTCAAGTCCTTCCCAAATTTTTGGGAGAACATGTAGTCCCAGTTGCGTTTGTCCGTCTGTCTGTCTGTCCGAGCTCATATACCCTATACTTTGTGGGAATTTGATCATATTTCACACAAATAATAATCAGGATATACACTTTGGAAGAAAGGTAATTCAAGGTTATTTGATAAGATCAAAGTAAAATATTTCCTAAAAATAGCAATTTTGATGAAGAAAAAAAAATTGTTAAAAATTTAATTAAATTTCCAGTTCAAATCACTTGAAATTTGGTTTACAGCTTGAAAAATCATTCCTCTTTAACATATTCTGTGTTTTTTATGCCTAATCACTCAGAACATTATCCTTATTTATGGGGAAAATATTATTTCAATAATATTTTAAAAGTTCGTGGACCTTTAGGACGAAAATACTTCTACTTTATTGATTACATGTGATTCAGGGAGCATCCATCAGTTTTACTGATCTTTTTTTTATGATGACGGGTATATGTGAAAATACTTTGATAGAATACATTTTGATTATACAGTTGATTTGTTTATTTTACAATTGAATGTGCCAATCAAAAATATTGAATTTAATTAAAAAAAAGTTTTTGAGTTGAAAAAAGGCTTTGTTTTCTTTGGATGAGTTGAAGTGTAACAATATAAAATATATTATACATTATTGAATTATAGGTTATCATTTTGAAAATACATTTTAAAGAAATTCATAAACATTCTGAATTTTTTAATTTAGAACATGTCAGACGGTAGTCTCCTCAAAGAAATCCTGGACTCGTTGACAGACCCAGACACCATACAACTGTTTGCATTAGCCAATGGTCTTGTTGGCGACGCTGAAATCGAGAACCGATTAAGAGAACTCCAGCATGAAAAGGAACTTAGTGGGAAAAGCACGTAGACGACTTATGGTAAGAGGTTCTCTCTGCCATTAAATCTCCAGCAAAAAAACCGAGGCTTTCCATCGATGATGACCAGCCATCAACGAGTGCTCAGTCGGGGGGTGGAGAGGGTTCCGATTCCGAGGACCCTTTAGAAAAACCCTATTACATCTGGAAGTGGAAGAGAGATACTCGAACATTTAAGAAAAACTTGGCCCGCGACACGACGTTCAAGGTGAAATTTAACGACCAGTGGCGGGGGGATAAACTAATAGATATTCAAAACAAATTACACCACATGTTTGACGACTTGTTGTCGCAGGCCAGGGGTCACGATGCCGATGTGGAGAGGGTGGTACTTAGTCATCCAAGTATAAACAATCCCATCGTTGTCCCGCTTCAGTCTTGGGAAACGCTGAATGCAGACACTGTGATGGGGGAAATCACCAAGGTACTGAACTCGAACGAAAGTTTACCGGTAGACGAAAACCTACTTGTCACTGTGGGGTCCATTGACATCCCTAAATGGGGGGGGGGGGGGGGGGGGGACTAACTTACCCGTTACATCTCTATTCGGCCCCCAAAATAGTATTGAAAGAAAAAATCCCTCTTTTATGTACAAAATGATAACAACCTATGTATGGCCATTTCCATCGGTTTGTGTTTCCTTAAATTATGCGAAAAAGTTGATGGTGGTTCCAGGGGAAATTTAGTGGGTGGCGATTCCGGTACGGTGCTGGATCATGCCATCAAACATCGAGCAGTGCCAAGATCCTATTACAACAATATCTTAAAATCATCAAGAAAGAAAATGCAGACCGAGATGGCAATGCGTTTGTGTGAAAGAGCCGCTGTACCCACTAACAGGTATCTGGGTCTGAATGACATCGAACCTTTTGAAAGTCTACTGGATGTTAATATTAACGTCGTGTCGAGTCGAGTAGGGAACAAATTTATCAGGGTGACGGAAGACCAGGAAAAGCCCCGCCTTTATCTCTATCATGTCGAGTCGGAAAATGAAAAACACTGGCACGGGATTGCTAGAATACAGGGATTTTTTAAATCATCCTATTTCTGTCATACATGCTTAAAACCGTACAACAATAAATTCAAACACTCCTGTGTCACTTCTTGTAAGGTGTGTTTAAGTGACCATTGTCCAAAATAGAATATAGAAGTAGGTTGTCGTTTGTGTAATCGTGTCTGTCGGTCACTGGAGTGTTTTCAAAGACATAAAGCAGAGCGTGTCGTCAGGAAAAAAACGTATCCTCCTCCCTGCGACTTGTTTTACCAATGTAAGACGTGTCGAGTCACCCTACAAAGAGTCAAGCGTCCGCCAGAGCTACACGTCTGCCATGAGTGGGAATGCCCGAACTGTCTAGAATATCAAATGGGTGAGCATCAGTGTTATCAGAAAAGTGGTGGGTCTCAATTACAAAAGAGAAACAAAAAAATTATTTTTTACGATTTTGAGACGCGTCAAGATGACAGATTTCAATGCCAGCAAGGATACAAGTCGTCTTCCATCCGATGTCGTGAATGTGTAAAAGAAGAACGCCAGTGCTCCGACTGTAGACTCTGCCAGAATTGTCGGGATCCGTCTTGTGGTCTGCAGCAACACAAAGTTAACTTTGCAGTATTGCAAACCACTTGTCACTGATGTGAACAAAGACAACTCAAGGAGGACTCGACATGTTTCAATTGTGGGTCACGATGTCAACGGTGTTCCGAGACCCATAAAGGAGAATTCATACATCCTCCCTGCCCCGACTCGTGTGGAAAAAGAGAACTGATATTTTCGGGAGACGATGCAGCCGAACAATTTTGTAGCTATGTGACTAGCGAACAATGCAAAAATTCAATTTTGATCGCCCACAATGCGAAAAGTTTCGATTTGTATCCTGTGCTAGAAGTTTTTATTGACCGTCATTCTATTCGACCAAGCAAGATCATTTACAATGGTTCCAAAATCATGTACATGCACATTGCTCATAACTTAAACCTAACGTTTGTGGATTCCCTAAATTTTCTTCCCATGAAGCTTGCTAAAATACCAGAAGCCTTTGGTCTGCAAGAACTTTGTAAAGGCTACTTTCCCCATTTTTTCAACACCAAAGCCAATCAAAAATACGTGGGACCGTATCCCGCTTTAAATGATTACGGATACGAGCTCATGTCGTCCGGAGAGCGGGAAAAGCTTGCCAAATGGCACGCAACAAAAGAGGGCGAAACCTTTAACTTTCGAGAGGAAATGTTACAATACTGTCGCTCAGATGTGGACATTTTGAGGCGGGGCTGTCTGGAATTTAGAAAATTAATGATCAAGGCGACAACAATAAAAAAATCAACAGTCCAATCTGACGGAACTACCAAAACAACTTGCACGGGTGGTGTAGACCCATTTGATTTCGTCACTATTGCAACTGTTTGCATGGGCGTTTTCAAATGTTTGTTTTTAAAGGAAAAACATGAAATAGAAATTATCAAAGACGGGGAATCCAACTGTTATGATGTGGAATGTCCGAATGGAATAAATGGGGTCAATATCAATGATTGTGGACGTCTCTTGTCGACCTAAAGAAAGACGAAAGTGTACAAATAGGAAGACGACATTTTCAGAGTCCGATAGCAGTTGTACCCTCCCAAGGATATACGAAACGCGAAAATCATAGCAAGATTTCCATCCAATGGTTAGAATGGTTGATGGAAAAAAAGTCGTCACAGGGTAAACCCTGTTTACATTTCTCACGCCCTCAACGGAGGCGAATATAGAGTTCCTGGCACTAATTACAGATGTGATGGATTTGCCAAGACTCCCAATGGAATGGGAACCATTTACGAATTTTATGGTAAGAAATTAACAATATCACACATGATTGTGAATGTATTTTGCCCCCTAACTGAGGGAAGGCCCCAACTGAGGGGAGGGGGCGCGGCGGCGGCATACCTGGACTTAACCACAAAAATCTTAGATTCAAAATATAGTTGCTGTCTTTCTATTTAGGCTGTGTCTTTCATGGTTGCCCTTCCTGTTACCCAGACGACCGAAATAACACCAAGCACCCTTCCACCAATCAGACGATCAAGGAATTGTACGATATGACGGTAAAACGAGAGAAAGAATTAAAAGATATGGGATACAAGTTGATTACGGTATGGGAGCATCAATTCAAATATCAGCTGGAGAAGAATGGGGCTTTACAACAATTCGTGTCGACCTTGGATCTTGAAGACAGACTGGATCCACGTGATAGTTTTTTCGGTGGTCGAACCAATGCCATCAAACTACATTACCAAGCCAAAGAAGATGCTAGTGGGTCGTGGGTCAAAGTCGCATAGCTTTGCTTTTTTTCCCTTGTATGAAGGATATGCCATCTCGGTCAGTTTACCAGGATGTTTCTTTTTTGAGCCCTCTGACCACGAACACGGTTTACTGGTGCAAGCCAAAGGTTCATTTCCATTTTCCAAACAGTGTTTATTTAACTGTAGCAAAAGTGCTGCCACATGATTACAACGTCCTGGCATTGAAGCTGGACATGTGCAACTTGCATCTAAAACAGCTCCACTTACATTAGAAATTGTCACATGAACACTCCGACTTTCCTGTCTCATTGATGCTGCTACTTTTGCTTTTAAAAAATAATATTCTTGTTTATAATTATCCATGATATTGGTGACACTGCCACTTTTAACATATTGTTCTCCTTTTGTCAATGGCTTTGATGTCATATGAGACAGGTCACTATCTATTTTTTTTTTACCATTTTCACCTACAAGAACAACACTCTCCAGTAGATAATGGTAAATATGACCATAGTTAAAGTTCTTTGGCACAGTTTTAGATGGAAATGATTTCCACCCTAACAATGGGGGAATCAAAGGATTTTGTGTATCATTCTTGGTTTCAGATTTTAATTTGTTTGCCTTTATTTCACACCGTTTTCCTTGATCAACAGTCAAGTCTATTTTTTCTTCCTTTCCTGCCTTTATTGCATCCTTCCACCTACAATAAAAAAAGCCACGTTTATCTCCATTATAAGGGCAAAAGTTTCGCACACAAAATGTACGGGCTTGGTTATAACCGTTTTTTCCTCCAAACTTATGTTTTGTTTTTTAATAAGTAAAAACAATTAAATGGATCAACAAAATACTGTAAACAAAGAACTTCCCATTTGATACACTTTATACAGTAACATTTTGTTCATTTTAATAAATATCATAATGTATCTCATTTAAATATCCAACTGTCAACTTATTGCCGTCTGTCCAATCATGTTTCTAAATGTCATTTACCTGGGGTCACATGAAACGGATCGATAATTTGTACATAGGTAAAGCGTTGTTGACAAAGGAAATGGGTGTAATACACGAGGTCACTCACCTTTGAAGGAGATCATATCGATTGCCAGACGTCTTCAAGCCTCTGCATTCTAGCCATCTCTTTAATTGAACATTTCCACAACTTTCTAATTCATCAGAATTAATTTTTGCACCGGGAACATCTTCAGGTTTAAGATTTATTTTCAGGAATTCTTGCGTGGAAGCCATTGATTCGAGGTGACGTAAGTCAGCCTCGTATGTCAGACCCCAGCTTCAATGGCGCCCTGTTTTAATCACTACCATTTGCGAAATCACTTTGATTTTTAATATAAGAAATTTGTTGTCACATATGCTAATGCAACGTAAAAGCTGTCACAATTCACTTTGAGATTGATATAGGATCCATATGTTTACCCTCTACGATATGCGAGTTAAATAAGAATTTATGAAATTGCAATTTTTATCCCTTCGATATGAAACAAAGTCCACACATCAAAAGGAATCGCGAATTAGTGTTTAGGTTTGTAAACAAGATCAAAATTATTTGTCGTTTGCCAACATTTTATTCCACGATCTTAGAAAAACAGAATTGGACTGTAGGAAACGATTTGCATTGCTTCTGTATTCATTCGCATTTTCACATATAGACGGGGAAAACATGGTCTATTTTTCTCTAGGAATTCTGGGTAAACATCTGTCTCCTCTTATGTCTGAAAATTATGTTAATTAGCCGATTTATCGCCTATCAAAAAATAGTTCACATTGATGCTATGTTCCATTTTTATTAAACTGTTATATATAAATTCTGTTTTATGTCAGATTGAAGAAGTCTTCCTTGTATGTGATCTGTTGTATTTATCAAGCAGAAATTGTGTGTAATTAGAATTTTAATATTAAACTCTGCACTATTTCTCTGTATCCATACGCGCCACGCTATCCTGTTTATCAACAAGGAGAAACCGTCTTGCCTGAGAGAACTGATATATTCTTGCCAACGCATTAACTCAAGATAATTATCTGAAACCCAATGTGTTAATTTCGTACAAGTTTACCAAAATATTTCTTTTGGACTCATTTTTTGAGATTTTAATACTAAATCTGGGTGTAAACATGTAATCTTCGATCGAAAGGGCCGAGCGCCATTTCCCGGGCTCTTTCATGGTCAAGTCAGATAGCTGTAAACATTGATTAAGAAATATAAATGAACATGTTTTTGTGAATATATTTGTTATTCAAGAAAAGAACTCCATTGGAAGTAATATATTGGAAATCAAGTTTACATTTCTTTGTCACGAAATATGATTTATCTCAAGAGTTGAATGAATTATCTCAAGAGTTGACACTTGTTTTCAAGAGTTGATATTTCAAGAGTGGAAATTTTCTTGGACTGGTTTAACTTTGACTCAAGAATTGAATGAGTTATTTCAAGAGTTGACAGTTGTTGTCGTCATCAGATATGAAGGGTAGCAAAAAAAGAAAAAAATCATGATTTTGATAGTCATCAAAGGGAGAGCCCAAAATCTGTCAAAAAAAGAAAAAGTCACAATGTAAGAAAAGATCCATAATTTTGAAATGCGTGTCTGCCAACTTTCATCAAGGGTCAGAAACTTTCTCAGAATATAGCAGAGGTAAACAATGTGTAGCAAATTCACTTGTGTGCATTGCATTTAATGCAGTTAACCAAAAATTGTTTGGAGATTGGGATGCGAATGATATTCATTTTGTTCTCGAAAAAGGTGAGGTTTTATACAAGCATGCAAGACAGGCCTGTCCA